>NC_057806.1:543264654-543269324 GCF_018294505.1 Triticum aestivum | reverse complement strand
CTGGAGAGGAGAGGGGGTGTCTGGGAGGTTCGGGGGAGAGAGGGGGAGCGATCCACGACGTCACCGAGCGAGGGGCGCGGCGAGGCGGCGAGCAGGTGCGTGGCGCGCGCTGCGGTCGCCGTCGGGCACCTGCCTGCCTGCCTGGCCGGCAAGCAGCTCGCTGGAGCGGCGCTGGGCTGGGCCGGCAGGTGGGCCGGGTGCTGGGCGCCAGGTAAGTTTTTCTATTTTCCTGTTTTCTATTTTTTAATACTTCTGCAACTTTGTTGAATTAATAAAAATACTTAGGCAACTCCTAAAATCACCAAACTACTCCTGGTCCATAGTTGGATTATTTCCAACATGAAACATTTTAGTTTGGAGATATTTGAGCATTTAAATATTTTATATAATTTTAAATGCCCAAATTCAATTATCTATGATTTAATTCAAAGACCCTAAGATGACCTAGGAAAATGTGCATCACTTCTGGCAGAGGTTCTGAACCAAGACAAAAATGATGGGCATTTTAGAAGGGCATTTCAGGTTCATTGAAAAAGTTTTTAGTAAACCCTAGTTGGTTTCAGAGGGGGCTGGGGGTTCTGTCATCCCCATTTCAGGTTTCTGATGAAAGAATAAACATGATGCAACACTCTAATGCATGAACTAGCTAGGGTGTGACAACTCACCCCCACTCAAAAGAATCTCGTCCCGAGATTTGGGTTCCTTCGGGAAGAAGGCGGGGTACTCGAGTCGAAGACGATCCTCCCTTTCCCAAGTTGCTTCATCCTCAGAATGGTGCGACCATTGAACTTTGAGAAACTTGATATTATGACGTCGAGTGGTACGCTCGGCCTGATCGAGGATACGAATGGGGTACTCTCGATACGTGAGATTATCTTGGAGATCAAGCGTTTTGTGGTCCACTCCACGGATAGGATCCGAGAAGCAACGCCTGAGTTGAGAAACGTGGAAAATATCATGGACTCTGGAGAGATGCGGAGGTAGTTCCAACTGGTAGGCAACTTCTCCTCGTTTAGCGAGAATGCGAAAAGGTCCAATGTAACGAGGAGCCAATTTGCCTTTGATACCGAAACGATGGGTTCCCTTGAGAGGAGTAACCCGAAGGTAAGCCTTCTCGTCAACCTCGAAAGTCATAGCCTTATGTTTTCGGTCATATTGACTCTTTTGATGAGATTGGGCTGTTTTCAACTTTTCACGAACGATGCGAACTTGCTCTTCTGCTTCCTGAATCATATCCGGGCCAAAGAATTGTCTTTCCCTGGTTTCTGACCAGTTAAGGGGTGTTCGACACCGTCGTCCATAGAGGACTTCAAAAGGGGCTTTACCCAAGCTAGATTGATAGCTGTTGTTATAAGCGAATTCAGCAAATGGAAGGCACTTCTCCCAATCCATTCCGAATGAGATAACAGAGGCTCGAAGCATGTCTTCTAGAATCTGGTTGACGCGTTCTACCTGACCACTCGATTGAGGGTGAAAGGCGGTGCTAAAGGAAAGGCGGGTTCCCATAGCATTTTGGAAGCTTTCCCAAAATCGAGAGGTGAAAAGACTTCCTCGATCCGAGTTAATTTCCAAAGGAACACCATGGAGAGACACTATTCGGGAGATGTATAAATCTGCCAATTGACTAGCAGTTATACTCTCACGAACAGGTAAGAAATGGGCCACTTTGGAAAGACGATCGACAACGACGAAGATAGCATTATTCCCTCTCTTGGTCCTGGGAAGAACGGTAATGAAATCCATACCAATTTTATCCCATTTCCATTCAGGAATAGCTAAGGGTTGAAGGGTGCCAGCAGGCCGCTGATGCTCTGCTTTTACACGACGACAGATGTCGCAATTAGCAATATACTGAGCAATTTCTCTCTTCATCCTAGTCCACCAGAACCTCTGGCGTAGGTCCTGATACATCTTAGTACTACCGGGATGAATGGTGAGAGGAGATTCATGAGCCTCCTTAAGGATCAACTGCCGTAGATGCTGGTTCTTGGGAACCACTAAACGGTTCTCAAAGTACACAACACCATGATCATTTGTGGAGAAACAACTAGCACCTCCGCTAGCAATGTTCTCCTTGATTTTATATATTCCCTTATCTCGCTTTTGGGCAGCGATAATTTGATCCGTAAGAGTAGGTTTCGCCACCAGGGTGGAGAGAAATCCTTGAGGAACAATGTGAAGGTTAAGCTTCCGAAATTCCTCATGGATAAGCGGTTGACTTTGTTGTAACATCAGGTTGTTACAATAAGATTTACGACTTAGCGCATCAGCCATGACGTTGGCTTTCCCTGGGGTGTAAGTTATTCCTAAGTCGAAATCGGTGATCAACTCGACCCAACGTCTTTGCCTGAGATTCAAATCCGGTTGGGTGAAGATGTACTTCAGACTTTGGTGATCAGTGAATATTTCGCAACGATTACCGAGAAGGTAATGTCGCCAGGTTTTAAGTGCATAGACTACAGCTGCAAGCTCTAGATCATGAGTAGGATAATTCTCCTCATGTGGGTGCAATTGCCGTGAAGCGTAAGCAATTACGTGTCGATCTTGCATGAGAATACAGCCTAGTCCTTGTCGCGAGGCGTCGCAGTAGATAACAAAGTCCTTAGAGAAATCTGGCGGTACCAGTACGGGAGCAGAAGTCAGGCGTCTTTTCAGTTCCTGAAAGCTGTGCTCACATTGTGGAGTCCATTCGAACTTTTTATCTTTCTTGAGGAGTTCGGTTAGAGGTTTAGCAACTTTGGAGAAATTTTCGACAAAGCGACGGCAATAGCTCGCTAAGCCAAGGAAACTCCGAACTTGCTTGACCGATACAGGTGGAGTCCAATTAAGGATGGCTTGAACTCGCTCAGGGTTAACAGCAATACCTTTACCAGATATTACATGACCCAGATAGGTCACTTCTGACAACCAAAATTCACATTTAGAAAATTTGGCATAAAGGCGATGCTCTCGAAGTTTCTTCACCACTAGCCTTAGATGTTCGGCATGTTCTTCCTCGCTCTTGGAGTAGATGAGTACATCATCGAGGTAAACTCACGGACGGCGCCGCCACTGGCACCTGGAGGGGGGAAACGGACGCGTGGGTTCTACACGGAGGGGATCTTGCTGTGGGTCTGGCCCGGATGTTGCTCCAAAGTGTTCCTATGGGCTGTCCTAACACAACCGGGTGGGGAGGTCCACTGGTCAAAGCCCGTCCGTGCAAAGTCAAAGGGCTAGATCCCGTGGTCAAACGCTACCGGGTTAGGCGGGACGGGGGCACTGGGGGTAGCAATGCCACCGGAGCGTCGCACCGGGCCCTCATACATGCGGGGTGGTGTGGTGGCATGTCCGAAGAGGCGGGACGCGTCTCCGGGGCGTGGCCCCCCCTCACGGACGGCGATGACACGGTAGTAGACGTTCTGCGGTAACGATGCGGCGTCAATATTACTAAATACTCGGAGCACGATAAAATCATGAGTTTTTTTGCACGACGTGGGCACATGTGCTATAGGGACGATGGTATTTTTTCATAATTTTTCGTGATGGAGAAGTATCCGAAAAATTCCCTCTACGCGGATTGCCCTTCGGGTGTCTACGGCTGTGGTCGGCGGCCTCCGGGGGCTAGCATGCCGCCAAATCTTGCATAGGCGGCCTCTCACAAGTCTGGATGTGTTGTGGCGGTTGCAAACGCCCGACACGCGTGTCCGGGGTGTGCCCCCCCTCACGGACGGCGCCGCCGCCGGCACCTGGAGGGGGGAAACGGACGCGTGGGGTCTACACGGAGGGGATCTTGCCGTGGGTCTGGCCCGGATGTTGCTCCAAAGTGTTCCTATGGGCTGACCTAACACAACCGGGTGGGGAGGTCCACTGGTCAAAGCCCGTCCGTGCAAAGTCAAAGGGCTAGATCCCGTGGTCAAACGCTATAGGGTTAGGCGGGACGGGGGCACTGGGGGGTAGCAATGCCACAGGAGCATCGCACCGGGCCCTCATACATGCGGGGTGGTGTGGTGGCATGTCCGAAGAGGCGGTACGCGTCTCCGGGGCGTGGCCCCCCTCACGGACGGCGATGACACGGTAGTAGACGTTCTGCGGTAACGATGCGGCGTCAATATTACTAAATACTCGGAGCGCGATAAAATCATGAGTTTTTTTGCACGACGTGGGCACATGTGCTATAGGAACGATGGTATTTTTTCATAATTTTTGGTGATGGAGAAGTATCCGAAAAATTCCCTCTACGCGGATTGCCCTTCGCGCGTCTACGACTGTGGCCGGCTGCCTCCGGGGGCTAGCATGCCACCAAATCTTGCGTAGGCGGCCTCTCACAAGTCTGGAAGTGTTGTGGTGGTTGCAAACGCCCAGCACGCGTGTCCGAGGTGTGCCCCCCTCATGGAAGGCATCGCCGCCGGCACCTTGAGGGGGTAAACGGACGCGTGGGGTCTACACGGAGGGGATCTTGCTGTGGGTCTGGCCCGGATGTTGCTCCAAAGTGTTCCTATGGGCTGACCTAACACAACCGAGTGGGGAGGTCCACTGGTCAAAGCCCGTCCGTGCAAAGTCAAAGGGCTAGATCCCGTGGTCAAACGCTACAGGGTTAGGTGGGACGGGTGCACTGGGGGTAGCAATGCCACCGGAGCATCGCACCGGGCCCTCATACATGCGGGATGGTGTGGTGGCATGTCCGGAGAGGC
>NC_057806.1:543256438-543264372 GCF_018294505.1 Triticum aestivum | reverse complement strand
GGACGGTGATGACACGGTAGTAGACGTTCTGCGGTAACGATGCGGCATCAATATTACTAAATACTCGGAGCGAGATAAAATCATGAGTTTTTTTGCACGACGTGGGCACATGTGCTATAGGAACGATGGTGTTTTTTCATAATTTTTGGTGATGGAGAAGTATCCGAAAAATTCCCTCTACGCGGATTGCCCTTCGCGCGTCTACGGCTGTGGCCGGCGGCCTCCGGGGGCTAGCATGCCGCCAAATCTTGCGTAGGCGGCCGCTCACAAGTCTGGAAGTGTTGTGGCAGTTTCAAACGCCCGGCACGTGTGTCCGGGATGTGCCCCCCTCACGGACGGCACTGCCGCCGGCACATGGAGGGGGTAAACGGACGCGTGGGGTCTACACGGAGGGGATCTTGCTGTGGGTCTGGCCCGGATGTTGCTCCAAAGTGTTCCTATGGGCTGACCTAACACAACCGGGTGGGGATGTCCACTGGTCAAAGTCCGTCCGTGCAAAGTCAAAGGGCTAGATCCCGTGGTCAAACGCTACAGGGTTAGGCAGGACGGGGGCACTGGGGGTAGCAATGCCACCGGAGCGTCGCACGGGGCCCTCATACATGCGGGGTGGTGTGGTGGCATGTCCGAAGAGGTGGGACGCGTCTCCGGGGCGAGCCCCCCCACACGGACGGCGATGACACGGTAGTAGACGTTCTGCGGTAACGATGCGGATTCAATATTACTAAATACTCGGAGCGCGATAAAATCATCAGTTTTTTTGCACGACGTGGGCACATGTGCTATAGGAACGATGGTATTTTTTCATAATTTTTGGTGATGGAGAAGTATCCGAAAAATTCCCTCTATGCGGATTGCCCTTCGCGCGTCTACGGCTGTGGCCGTCGGCCTCCGGGGGCTAGCATGCCGCCAAATCTTGCGCAGGCGGCCTCTCACAAGTCTGGAAGTGTTGTGGCAGTTGCAAACGCCCGGCACGCGTGTCTGGGGTGTGCCCCCCTCATGGACGGCGCCGCCGCCGGAACCTGGAGGGGGGAAACTAACGCGTGGGGTCTACACGGAGGGGACCTTGCTGTGGGTCTGGCCCGGATGTTGCTCCAAAGTGTTTCTTATGGGCTGACCTAACACAACCGGGTGGGGAGGTCCACTGGTCAAAGCCCGTCCGTGCAAAGTCAAAGGGCTAGATCCCGTGGTTAAACGCTACAGGGTTAGACGGGACGGGGGCACTGGGGTAGCAATGCCACCGGAGCGTCGCACCCGGCCCTCATACATTCGGGGTGGTGTGGTGGCATGTCCGAAGAGGCGGGACGCGTCTCTGGGGCGTGCCCCCCCCCTCATGGACGGCGATGACACGGTAGTAGACGTTCTGCGGTAACGATGCGGCGTCAATATTACTAAATACTCGGAGCGCGATAAAATCATGAGTTTTTTTGCACGACGTGGGCACATGTGCTATAGGAACGATGGTATTTTTTTCATAATTTTTGGTGATGGAGAAGTATCCGAAAAATTCCCTCTACGCGGATTGCCCTTCGTGCGTCTACGTATGTGGCCGGCGGCCTCCGGGGGCTAGCATGCCGCCAAATCTTGCGTAGGCGGCCTCTCACAAGTCTGGAAGTGTTGTGGCGGTTTCAAACGGCCGGCACGCATGTCCAGGGTGTGCCCCCTCATGGACGGCATCGCCGCCGGCACCTGGAGGGGGTAAACGGACGCGTGGGGTCTACACGGAGGGGATCTTGCTGTGGGTCTGGCCCGGATGTTGCTCCAAAGTGTTCCTATGGGCTGACCTAACACAACTAGGTGGGGAGGTCCACTGGTCAAAGCCCGTCCGTGCAAAGTCAAAGGGCTAGATCCCGTGGTCAAACGCTACAGGGTTAGGTGGGACGGGGGCACTGGGGGGTAGCAATGCCACCGGAGCATCGCACCGGGCCCTCATACATGCGGGGTGGTGTGGTGGCATGTCCGAAGAGGCGGGACGCGTCTCCGGGGCGACCCCGCCCCCCACGGACGGTGATGACACGGTAGTAGACGTTCTGCGGTAACGATGCGGCGTCAATATTACTAAATACTCGGAGCGAGATAAAATCATGAGTTTTTTGCACGATGTGGGCACATGTGCTATCGGAACGATGGTGTTTTTTAATAATTTTTGGTGATGGAGAAGTATCCGAAAAATTCCCTCTACGCGGATTGCCCTTCGCGCGTCTACGGCTGTGGCCGGCGGCCTCCGGGGGCTAGCATGCCGCCAAATCTTGCGTAGGCGGCCGCTCACAAGTCTGGAAGTGTTGTGGCGGTTTCAAACGCCCGGCACGTGTGTCCGGGATGTGCCCCCCTCACGGACGGCACCGCCGCCGGCACCTGGAGGGGGTAAACGGACGCGTGGGGTCTACACGGAGGGGATCTTGCTGTGGGTCTGGCCCGGATGTTGCTCCAAAGTGTTCCTATGGGCTGACCTAACACAACCGGGTGGGGATGTCCACTTGTCAAAGTCCGTCCGTGCAAAGTCAAAGGGCTAGATCCCGTGGTCAAACGCTACAGGGTTAGGCGGGACGGGGGCACTGGGGGTAGCAATGCCACCGGAGCGTCGCACCGGGCCCTCATACATGCGGGGTGGTGTGGTGGCATGTCCGAAGAGGTGGGACGCGTCTCCGGGGCGAGCCCCCCCACACGGACGGCGATGACACGGTAGTAGACGTTCTGCAGTAACGATGCGGATTCAATATTACTAAATACTCGGAGCGCGATAAAATCATGAGTTTTTTTGCACGACGTGGGCACATGTGCTATAGGAACCATGGTATTTTTTCATAATTTTTGGTGATGGAGAAGTATCCGAAAAATTCCCTCTACGCGGATTGCCCTTCGCGCGTCTACGGTTGTGGCCGTCGGCCTCCGGGGGCTAGCATGCCGCCAAATCTTGCGCAGGCAGCCTCTCACAAGTCTGGAAGTGTTGTGGCAGTTGCAAACGCCCGGCACGCGTGTCTGGGGTGTGCCCCCCTCATGGACGGCGCCGCCGCCGGAACCTGGAGGGGGGAAACTGACGCGTGGGGTCTACACGGAGGGGACCTTGCTGTGGGTCTGGCCCGGATGTTGCTCGAAAGTGTTTCTTATGGGCTAACCTAACACAACCAGGTGGGGAGGTCCACTGGTCAAAGCCCGTCCATGCAAAGTCAAAGGGCTAGATCCCGTGGTTAAACGCTACAGGGTTAGACGGGACAGGGGTACTGGGGGTAGCAATGCCACCGGAGCATCGCACCCGGCCCTCATACATGCGGGGTGGTGTGGTGGCATGTCCGAAGAGGCGGGACGCGTCTCCGGGGCGTGCTCCCCCCTCACGGACGGCGATGACACGGTAGTAGACGTTCTGGGGTAACGATGCGGCGTCAATATTACTAAATACTCGGAGCGCGATAAAATCATGAGTTTTTTTTTTGCACGACGTGGGCACATGTGCTATAGGAATGATGGTATTTTTTCATAATTTTTGGTGATGGAGCAGTATCCGAAAAATTCCCTCTACGCGGATTGCCCTTCACGCGTCTACGGCTGTGGCCGGCGGCCTCCGGGGTCTAGCATGCCGCCAAATCTTGCGTAGGCGGCCTCTCACAAGTCTGGAAGTGTTGTGGCGGTTTCAAACGCCCGGCATGCGTGTTCGGGGTGTGCCCCCCTCATGGACGGCGCCGCCAAATCTTGCGTAGGCGGCCTCTCACAAGTCTAGAAGTGTTGTGGCGGTTTCAAACGCCCGGCACGCGTGTCCGGGGTGTGCCCCCCTCACGGACGGCACCGCCGCCGGCACCTGGAGGGGGTAAACGGATGCATGGGGTCTACACGGAGGGGATCTTGCTGTGGGTCTGGCCCGGATGTTGCTCCAAAGTCTTCCTATGGGTTGCCCTAACACAACCGGGTGGGGAGGTCCACTGGTCAAAGCCCGTCCGTGCAAAGTCAAAGGGCTAGATCCCGTGGTCAAACGCTACAGGGTTAGGCGGGACGGGGGCACTGGGGGGTAGCAATGCCACCGGAGCATCGCACCGGGCCCTAATACATACGGGGTGGTGTGGTGGCATGTCCGAAGAGGCGGGACGCGTCTCCGGGGCGAGCCCCCCCCCCCTCATGGACGGCGATGACACGGTTGTAGACGTTCTGCGGTAACGATGCAGCGTCAATATTACTAAATACTCGGAGTGAGATAAAATCATGAGTTTTTTTGCACGACGTGGGCACATGTGCTATAGGAACGATGGTGTTTTTTCATAATTTTTGGTGATGGAGAAGTATCCGAAAAATTCCCTCTACGCGGATTGCCCTTCGCGTGTCTACGGCTGTGGCTGGCGGACTCCGGGGGCTAGCATGCCGCCAAATCTTGCGTAGGCGGCCTCTCACAAGTCTGGAAGTGTTGTGGAGGTTTCAAACGCCCGACACGTGTGTCCAGGGTGTACCCCCCTCAAGGACGGCACCGCCGCCGAGACCTGGAGGGGGTAAACGGACGCGTGGGGTCTACACGGAGGGGATCTTGCTGTGGGTGTGGCCCGGATGTTGCTCCAAAGTGTTCCTATGGGCTGACCTAACATAACCGGGTGGGGATGTACACTGGTCAAAGCCCGTCCGTGCAAAGTCAAAGGGCTAGATCCCGTGGTCAAACACTACAGGGTTAGGCGGGACGTGGGCACTGGGGGTAGCAATGCCACCAGAGCGTCGCACCGGGCCCTCATACATGCGGGGTGGTGTGGTGGTATGTCCGAAGAGGCGGGACGCGTCTCCGGGGCGAGGCCCCCCTCACGAACGGCGATGACACGGTAGTAGACGTTCTGCGATAACGATGCGGCATCAATATTACTAAATACTCGGAGCGCGATAAAATCATGAGTTTTTTTGCACGACGTGGGCAAATGTGCTATAGGAACGATGGTATTTTTTCATAATTTTTGGTGATGGAGAAGTATCCGAAAAATTCCCTCTACACGGATTGCCCTTCGCGCGTCTATGGCTCTGGCCGGCGGCCTCCCGGGGCTAGCATGCCGCCAAATCTTGCGTAGGCGGCCTCTCACAAGTCTGGAAGTGTTGTGGCGGTTGCAAACGCCCGGCACGCATGTCCGGGGTGTGCCCCCCCTTATGGACGGCGCCGCCGCCGGCACCTGGAGTGGGGAAACAGACGCGTGGGGTCTACACGGAGGGGATCTTGCTGTGGGTCTGGCCCGGATGTTGCTCCAAAGTGTTCCTATGGGCTGACCTAACACAACGAGGTGGGGAGGTCCACTAGTCAAAGCCCGTCCGTGCAAAGTCAAAGGGCTAGATCCCGTGGTCAAACGCTACAGGGTTAGGCGGGACGGGGACACTTGGGGGTAGCAATGCCACCGGAGCATCGCACCGGGCCCTCATACATGCGGGGGGGTGTGGTGGCATGTCCGAAGAGGCGGGACGCGTCTCCGGGGTGTGGCCCCCTCTCACGGACGACGATGACACGGTAGTAGATGTTCTGCGGTAACGATGCGGTGTCAATATTACTAAATACTCGGAGCGTGATAAAATCATGTTTTTTTTTGCACGACGTGCGCACATGTGATAATTTTGGTGATGGCGAAGTATCCGAAAAATTGCCTCTATGCGGATTGCCCTTCGCGCGTCTACGGTTGTGACCGGCGGCCTCCGGGGGCTTGCATGCCGCCAAATCTTGCGATGGCGGCCTCTCACAAGTCTGGAAGTGTTGTGGCGGTTGCAAACGCCCGACACGCGTGTCCGGGGTGTGCCCCCCCTCACGGACGGCACCGCCGCCGGCACCTGGAGGGGGGAAACGGACGCGTGGGGTCTACACGGAGGGGATCTTGCTGTGGGTCTGGCCCGGATGTTGCTCCAAAGTGTTCCTATGGGCTGACCTAACACAACCGGGTGGAGAGGTCCACTGGTCAAATCCCGTTCGTGCAAAGTCAAAGGGCTAGATCCCGTGGTCAAACGCTACATGGTTAGGCGGGACGGGGGCACAGGGGGGGGGGGTAGCATTGCCACCGGAGCGTCGCACCGGGCCCTCATCCATGCGGGGTGGTGTGGTGGCATGTCCGAATAGGCAGGACGCGTCTCCGGGGCGTGGCCCCCCCTCACGGACGGCGATGACACGGTAGTAGACGTTCTGCGGTAACGATGCGGCGTCAATATTACTGAATACTCGGAGCGCGATAAAATCATGAGTTTTTTTTGCACAACGTGGGCACATGTGCTATAGGAACGATGGTATTTTTTCATAATTCTTGGTGATGGAGAAGTATCCAAAAAATTCCCTCTACCCAGATTGCCCTTCGCGCGTCTACGGCTGTGGCCGGCGGCCTCCGGGGGCTAGCATGCCGCCAAATCTTGCGTAGGCAGCCTCTCACAAGTCTGGAAGTGTTGTGGCGGTTGCAAACGCCCGGCACGCATGTCCGGGGTGTGCCCCCCTTATGGACAGCACCGTCGCCGGCACCTGGAGGGGGTAAACGGGCGCGTGGGGTCTACACGGAGGGGATCTTGCTGTGGGTCTGGCCCGGATGTTGCTCCAAAGTGTTCCTATGGGCTGACCTAACACAACCAGGTGGGGAGGTCCACTGGTCAAAGCCCGTCCGTGCAAAGTCAAAGGGCTAGATCCCGTGGTCAAACGCTACAGGGTTAGGCGGGACGGGGGCACTGGGGGTAGCAATGCCACCGAAGCGTCGCACCGGGCCCTCATACATGCGGGGTGGTGTGGTGGCATGTCCGAAGAGGCGGGACGCGTCTCCGGGGCGTGGCCCCCTCTCACGGACGACGATGACACGGTAGTAGACGTTCTGCGGTAACGATGCGGCGTCAATATTACTAAATACTCGGAGCGCGATAAAATCATGAGTTTTTTTGCACAACGTGGGCACATGTACTATAGGAACGATGGTATTTTTTCATAATTTTTGGTGATGGAGAAGTATCCGAAAAATTCCCTCTACACGGATTGCCCTTCGCGCGTCTATGGCTCTGGCCGGCGGCCTCCGGGGGCTAGCATGCCGCCAAATCTTGCCTAGGCGGCCTCTCACAAGTCTGGAAGTGTTGTGGCGGTTGCAAACGCCCGGCACGCATGTCCGGGGTGTGCCCCCCCTTATGGACGGCGCCGCCGCCGGTACTTGGAGTGGGGAAATAGACGCGTGGGGTCTACACGGAGGGGATCTTGCTGTGGGTCTGGCCCGGATGTTGCTCCAAAGTGTTCCTATGGGCTGACCTAATACAACCAGGTGGGGAGGTCCACTAGTCAAAGCTCGTCCGTGCAAAGTCAAAGGGCTAGATCCCGTGGTCAAACGCTACAGGGTTAGGCGGGACGGGGGCACTGGGGGTAGAAATGCCACCGGAGCATCGCACCGGGCCCTCATACATGCGGGGTGGTGTGGTGGCATGTCCGAAGAGGCGGGACGCGTCTCCGGGGCGTGGCCCCCTCTCACGGACGACGATGACACGGTAGTAGATGTTCTGCGGTAACGATGCGGCGTCAATATTACTAAATACTCGGAGCGCGATAAAATCATGATTTTTTTTGCACGACGTGGGCACATGTGCTATAGGAACGGCGGTATTTTCTCATAATTTTTGGTGATGGCGAAGTATCCGAAAAATTGCTGGCGGCCTCCGGGGGCTAGCATGCCGCCAAATCTTGCGTAGGCGGCCTCTCACAAGTCTGGAAGTGTTGTGGCGGTTGCAAACGCCCGGCACGCGTGTCCAGGGTGTGCCCCCCCTCACGGACGGCACCGCCGCTGACACCTGGAGGGGGGAAACGGACGCGTGGGGTCTACACGGAGGGGATCTTGCAGTGGGTCTGGCCCGGATGTTGCTCCAAAGTATTCCTATGGGCTGACCTAACACAACCGGGTGGGGAGGTCCACTGGTCAAATCCCGTTCGTGCAAAGTCAAAGGGCTAGATCCCGTGGTCAAACGCTACATGGTTAGGCGGGACGGGG
>NC_057806.1:543219887-543256045 GCF_018294505.1 Triticum aestivum | reverse complement strand
CCGGAGCATCGCACCGGGCCCTCATACATGCGGGGTGGTGTGGTGGCATGTCCGAAGAGGCGGGACGCGTCTCCGGGGCGTGGCCCCCCCTCACGGACGGCGATGACACGGTAGTAGACGTTCTGCGGTAACGATGCGGCATCGATATTACTAAATACTCGGAGCGCGATAAAATCATGAGTTTTTTTGCACGACGTGGGCACATGTGCTATAGGAACGATGGTATTTTTTCATAATTTTTGGTGATGGAGAAGTATCCGAAAAATTCCCTCTACGCGGATTGCCCTTCGCGCGTCTACGGCTGTGGTCGGCTGCCTCCGGGGGCTAGCATGCCGCCAAATCTTGCGTAGGCGGCCTCTCACAAGTCTGGAAGTGTTGTGGTGGTTGCAAACGCACGGCACGCGTGTCCGAGGTGTGCCCCCCCTCACGGACAGCGTCGCCCCCGGCACCTGGAGGGGGGAAACGGAAGCGTGGGGTCTACACGGAGGGGATCTTGCTGTGGGTCTGGCCCGGATGTTGCTCCAAAGTGTTCCTATGGGCTGACCTAACACAACCGGGAGGGGAGGTCCACTGGTCAAAGCCTGTCCATGCAAAGTCAAAGGGCTAGATCCCGTGGTCAAACGTTACAGGGTTAGGCGGGACGGGGGCACTGGGGGTAGCAATGCCACCGGAGCGTTGCACCAGGCCCTCATACATGCGGGGTGGTGTGGTGGCATGTCCGATGAGGCGGGACGCGTCTCCGGGGCATGGCCCCCCCTCACGGACGGCGATGACACGGTAGTACACATTCTGCGGTAACGATGCGGCTTCAATATTACTAAATACTCGGAGCACAATAAAATCATGAGTTTTTTTGCACGACGTGGGCCCATGTGCTATAGGAACGATGGTATTTTTTCATAATTTTTGGTGATGGAGAAGTATCCAAAAAATTCCCTCCACGCGGATTGCCCTTCACGCGTCTATGGCTGTGGCCGGCGGCCTCCAAGGGCTAGCATGCCGCCAAATCTTGCGTAGGCGGCCTCTCACAAGTCTGGAAGTGTTGTGGCGGTTGCAAACGCCCGGCACGCGTGTCCGGGGTGTGCCCCCCCTCACGGACGGTGCCGCCGCCGGCACCTGGAGGGGGAAACGGACGCGTGGGGTCTACACGGAGGGGATCTTACTGTGGGTCTGGCCCAGATGTTGCTCCAAAGTGTTCCGTTGGGCTGACCTAACACAAACGGGTGGGGAGGTCCACTGGTCAAAGCCCGTCCGTGCAAAGTCAAAGGGCTAGATCCCGTGGTCAAACGCTATAGGGTTAGGCGGGACGAGGGCACTGGGGTAGCAATGCCACCGGAGCGTCGCACCGGGCCCTCATACATGCGGGGTGGTGTGGTGGCATGTCCGAAGAGGCGGGACGCGTCTCCGGGGCGTGGCCCCCTCACGGACGGCGATGACACGGTAGTAGACGTTCTGCGGTAACGATGCGGCGTCAATATTACTAAATACTCGGAGCGCGATAAAATCATGAGTTTTTTTGCACGACGTGGGCACATGTGCTATAGGAATGATGGTATTTTTTCATAATTTTTGGTGATGGAGAAGTATCCGAAAAATTCCCTCTACGCGGATTGCCCTTCGCGCGTCTACGGCTGTGGCCGGCGGCCTCCGGGGCCCAGCATGCCGCCAAATCTTGCGTAGGCGGCCTCCCACAAGTCTGGAAGTGTTGTGGCGGTTGCAAACGCCCAGCACGCGTGTCCGGGGTGTGCCCTCCCTCAAGGACGGCACCGCCGCCGACACCTGGAGGGGGAAACGGACGCATGGGGTCTACACGGAGGGGATCTTGTTGTGGGTCTGGCCCGGATGTTGCTCCAAAGTGTTCCTATGGGCTGACCTAACACAACCGGGTGGGGAGGTCCACAGGTCAAAGCCCGTCCGTGCAAAGTCAATGGGCTAGATCCCGTGGTCAAATGCTATAGGGTTAGGCGGGACGAGGGCACTGGGGTAGCAATGCCACCGGAGCGTCGCACTGGGCCCTCATACATGTGGGATGGTGTGGTGACATGTCCCAAGAGGCGGGACGCGTCTCCGGGGCGTGCCCCCCCTCACGGACGGCGATGACACGGTAGTAGACGATCTGCGGTAACGATGCGGCGTCAATATTACT
Organism: Triticum aestivum; assembly: GCF_018294505.1. Taxonomy (NCBI): domain Eukaryota; kingdom Viridiplantae; phylum Streptophyta; class Magnoliopsida; order Poales; family Poaceae; genus Triticum; species Triticum aestivum. The sequence continues at coordinate 543,253,899 of NC_057806.1, read as the reverse complement.
AAATACTCGAAGCGCGATAAAATCATGAGTTTTTTTTGCACGACGTGGGCACATGTGCTATAGGAACGATGGTATTTTTTCAAAAAATTTGGTGATGGAGAAGTACCCGAAAAATACCCTCTACGCGGATTGCCCTTCACGCGTCTACGGCTATGGCTGGCGGCCTCCGGGGGCTAGCATGCCGCCAAATCTTGCTTAGGCGGCCTCTCACAAGTCTGGAAGTGTTGTGGCGGTTGCAAACGCCCAGCACGCATGTCCGGGGTGTGCCCCCCCTCACGGACGGCGCCGCCGCCGGCACCTGGAGGGGGGAAACGGACGCGTGGGGTCTACACGGAGGGGATCTTGCTGTGGGTCTGGCCCGGATGTTGCTCCAAAGTGTTCCTATGGGCTGACCTAACACAACCGGGTGGGGAGGTCCACTGGTCAAGCCCGTCCATGCAAAGTCAAAGGGTAGATCCCGTGGTCAAACGTTACAGGGTTAGGCGGGACGGGGGCACTGGGGGTAGCAATGCCACCGGAGCATCGCACCAGGCCCTCATACATGCGGGGTGGTGTGTTGGCATGTCCGAAGAGGCGGGACGCGTCTCCGGGGAATGGCCCCCGCTCACGGACGGTGATGACACGGTAGTAGACATTCTGCGGTAACGATGCGGCGTCAATATTACTAAATACTCGGAGCGCGATAAAATCATGAGTTTTTTTGCACGACGTGGGCACATGTGCTGTAGTAACGATGGTATTTTTTCATTATTTTTGGTGATGGAGAAGTATCCGAAAAATTCCCTCTACGCGGATTGCCCTTCGCGCATCTACGACTGTGGCCGGCGGCCTCCGGGGGCCAGCATGCCGCCAAATCTTGCGTAGGCGGCCTCTCACAAGTCTAGAAGTGTTGTGGCGGTTGCAAACGCCCGGCACGCGTGTCCAGGGTGTGCCCCCCTCACGGACGGCGCCGCCGCCGGCACCTGGAGGGGGGAAACGGACGCGTGGGGTCTACACGGAGGGGATCTTGCTGTGGGTCTGCCCCGGATGTTGCTTCAAAGTGTTCCTATGGGCTGACCTAACACAACCGGGTGGGGAGGTCCACTGGTCAAAGCCCGTCCGTGCAAAGTCAAAGGGCTAGATCCCGTGGTCAAATTCTATAGGGTTAGGCGGGACGAGGGCACTGGGGGTAGCAATGCCACCGGAGCGTCGCACCGGGCCCTCATACATGCGGGGTGGTGTGGTGGCATGTCCGAAGAGGCGGGACGCGTCTCCGGGGCGTGGCCCCCCTAACGAACGGCGATGATACGGTAGTAGACATTCTGCGGTAACGATGCAGCGTCAATATTACAAAATACTCGGAGCGCGATAAAATCATGAGTTTTTTTCACGACGTGGGCACATGTGCTATAGGAACGATGGTATTTTTTCATAATTTTTGGTGATGGAGAAGAATCCGAAAAATTGCCTCTACGCGGATTGCCCTTCGCGCGTCTACGACTATGGCCGGCGGCCTCCGGGGGCTAGCATGCCGCCAAATCTTGCGTAGGCGGCCTCTCACAAGTCTGGAAGTGTTGTGGCGGTTGCAAACGCCCGGCACGTGTGTCCGGGGTGTGCCCCCCCCTCACGGACGGCGCCGCCGCCGGCACCTGGAGGGGGGAAACGGATGTGTGGGGTCTACACGGAGGGGATCTCGCTGTGGGTCTGGCCCGGATGTTGCTCCAAGGTGTTCCTATGGGCTGACCTAACACAACCGGGTGGGGAGGTCCACTGGTCAAAGCCCGTCCGTGCAAAGTCAAAGGGCTAGATCCCGTGGTCAAACGCTACAGGGTTAGGCGAGACGGGGGCACTGGGGGTAGCAATGCCACAGGAGCGTCGCACCGGGCCCTCATACATGCAGGGTGGTGTGGTGGCATGTCCGAAGAGGCGGGAAGCGTCTCCGGGGCGTGGCCCCCCCTCACGGACGGCGATGACACGGTAGTAGACGTTCTGCGGTAACGATGCGGCGTCAATATTACTAAATACTCGGAGTGCGATAAAATCATGAGTTTTTTTACACGAGATGGGCACATGTGCTATAGGAACGATGGTAGTTTTTCATAATTTTTGGTGATGGAGAAGTATCCGAAAAATTCCCTCCACGCGGATTGCCCTCCGCGCGTCTACGGCTGTGGCCGGCGGTCTCCGGGGGCTAGCATGCCGCCAAATCTTGCATAGGCGGCCTCTCACAAGTCTGGAAGTGTTGTGGCGGTTGCAAACGCCCGGCACGCATGTCCGGGGTGTGCCCCCCTTCACAGACGGCGCCGCCGCCGGCACCTGGAGGGGGGAAACGGATGCGTGGGGTCTACACGGAGGGGATCTTGCTGTGGGTCTGGCCCGGATGTTGCTCCAAAGTGTTCCTATGGGCTGACCTAACACAACCGGGTGGGGAGGTCCACTGGTCAAAGCCCGTCCGTGCAAAGTCAAAGGGCTAGATCCCGTGGTCAAACGCTACAGGGTTAGGCGGGACGGGTGTCACACCCTAGCTAGTCATGCATTAGAGTGTTGCATCATGTTTACTCTTTCATCAGAAACTTGAAATGGGGATGACAGAACCCCCAGTCCCCTCTGAAACCAAGTAGGGTTACTAAAATAATTTTTCAATGAACCTGAAATGCCCTTCTAAAATGCCCATCATTTTGTCTTGGTTCAGAACCTCTGCCAAAAATGGTGCACATTTTCCTAGGCCATCCTAGGGTTTTTGAATTAAATCATAAATATTTGAATTTGGGCATTTAAAATAATATAAAATATTTAAATGCTCAAATATCTCCAAACTAAAATGTTTCATGTTGGAAATAATCCAACTATGGGCCAGGAAAGTTTGGTGATTTTTGAAGTTGCCTAGGTATTTTATTAAATTCAACAAAGTTGCAGATATATATTAAATAAAACAGAAACAGAAGAAAAGGGGAAAACTTACCTGGGCTCCCCCACTGTGCGGCCCAGCCAGCTGGCCGGCCCAGCCTGCAGCCGACCCAGCCCAACACTGCAGTTCTCCGTCGTCTTCCTCCCCTCGCCCCGAAGCTGCTGCGTGCTCGCGCGCGCACGGCCGCGCGGCCACCTCCTGCTTGCCGACGAGTTCCTGGCCGCGTGGACGACTCCCGCAGGCCGTCCCGATCCCCCCTGCTCTCTCTCACTCTCTCCCGGCTCTTCCTTCCTCTCTCTCGCTCTCTCTCTCACACGGCCGAACACCACCGTCGCCGCCATTCGCCATAGCAACCATCTCCGGCCACCCCTCGCTCCCCCGACTAGCTCAGGAGCTCCGCCTCGACTCCCTCTTCCTCCCCACCGCTTCACAGCTCCCCGGAAGCCCTGCATCGCCGCCACGTCGCCGTTCCCCTCTTCGGGCTCCGATCGTCGTCGCCGTCGAATTCGTCGTCTCCGGCGCGTCCCCGAGCCCGCTTCGACGCCCACTGCAACCGCGGTGAGCCCCCGAGTCGTTTCCCCCTTCTCCCCTGGTCTCTCCCGACCTCTAGGCCCTAGCCCCACCTTGGCCGAGAGCTCCACGCCGCCGGCGATGTCGCCGTCGTGGCCACGGTCGCCGTAGCGCCCAACCGAGCACACCATCGTGCTCCACACCTCACTAGGAGCACGTAGCACGCACCAACACCTCCCCTAACGCCCTGCAACGCCGATTCCGACCGCACCCGAACTCCGGCCGCCGCAGCCGAGCTCGCCGCCGTCAACTCCGGCCACCCCGAGCCCAACCACCACCACCAATAGTCGCGGCTCAACCTCAGCAACACGTAGATGCCTTCCGCCGTCCATTTGGTTGCCGGAATGGCAAAAAGCACTTTCGCCGCCGTCTCGGACCTCGCCGGCGTCGTGTCGCCGGTGGGGTTTGACTTGTCCGACCTGGGGTTTGACCCCCCAGGGTCACTGACGCGTGGGCCCTGTCGGCCAGGTGGTTAGATTAGCGCTAACTACTGTTAGTCAAACCCCCCTGACACTGACAGTGGGCCCCAGCGCCACTAATCCCTAATTAGGATTAATCTAAACCTGTTAACCCCCCCCCCTGTCACTGACATGTGGCCCCCACACGTCAGGTTTGACTTCAGCCAGCCGCAGTTGACCACTGACGTCATGCTGACGTCATGCTGGCGCAATAATTATATTTCTGGATTTAAATTAAATCAGGAAATTCCAGAATATTATTTAAACTTCAAAAATTCATAACCTTTATTCTGTAACTCCAAATTGGACAAATTATATATGAAAAATGATCAGAAAAATTCAATCTATCCATCTGTACCATTTTCATGCATGATCAAACAAGTTAAATTGATGTTTCAAGCAGAACAAGGAAAAGCACTTTAAAAGGCCATGTTTGAGTTTGAAATTTGAATCTTTGATTCAAATTTGTTCAAACCCCTCTGGTTTTAGTTGCATTAGCCCAACACACTCATATTGCCATGTTTCATGCATGCATCATATTGTTGCACATTGTTTGGTGATGCTTGTGTATCGATGTCCTTTGCGACAGGTTCTGTCTCCGAGGAGTACCGTGATTACCCTAACGAAGAACCGTATCAGTGCATCGAACCATCAGGCAAGCAACCAACCATTTGATCATATCGATACAATCCCATGTTCTCGCTCCTGCTCTCTTTTACTGCATTAAGACAACACGATTCAAAACTGCTGTGTGCTACGGTAGTTGAACCCATTTCCTGTGCATGACCTGTCATTGCCACAGTAACTAGATGAAACCCACTAGCATGTGTAGGAATTGATTGAGCCATATGTATGTGTTGTTCCTACCTTGCTATGCCTGCTATGCTTAGAGTCGTGTCAGGTCTGGTTCATCTGGGTGATGAGCTAGAGTGAAATGTTATGTCCGTAATGAGAATGGTGTGGTGAACACGATTTGGTAAAGGCATCGATGAGAGGCCATGTAGGAGTACATGGTGGGTTGTTTCATTGAAGCCGACCCTAAGCACTGAGATCTGTATGTGTGATTTAAGAATCAGCTACTACCATGCATTGGGCCCGAAACCAATGGACCCTCTCGGCTTCTTATTCACCCTAGTTCACCGTCCAGGAGTTGCAAGTAGTTTCTGGTGTTTGTAGCCTACTGGAGGCCGTGGACAGCGCTGACCGTAGGGGTGGGCTGTGATGCGGTAGGTACGTGGCCGGGTGTACCGAATACCCGTTAGGTATCTCGGGAACCCTGTTCACATCGTTCGGGGCCATATGGGAAACCTCGGCCGGACTCCCTGCGGATGGAACCTGAATAGGCGATAAACCTGGACTGGAGGCTTAGGTGATTAGGTAGGCCGTGGCCGACACCCACGTTGGGCTTCCGCTTGAAGGTTGCCGAGTACATGTCGTGTAAACGACGGTAAGTGGTGAGAGCGTGTATGAAGAAGTACACCCCTGCAGGGTTAACATGATCTATTCGAATAGCCGCGTCCGCGGTAAAGGACTACTTGGTTGCCTATACAGTTCATAGACAAGTAAATGGAAACTACTAAAAGCCTCAAGATAAGTGTGAGTGCCGAGGATGGCTCTTCCGTAGGAAGACGGAGGTGGATCCTCGGTAGTGTATTGAAGTGGTGAGTAGTGGACTCGTGTGCGCAAAACCATTTCAAGTTGGAGTATCGTAGGATAGTCTAGCCAAGAGTCAAAGCTGGCTTGCTGCAATAACTCCACCAACCCTTCTTGATAATATGCATGTATGTAGGATCTGATGTAAGTCTTGCTGAGTACCTTTGTACTCATGTTGCTATAATCTACATTTTTACAGAAGACGCTGCAACCCCTTCTGATGGGTTCCATGTAGACGTTGACATCAACGAGTAGGCTAAAGACCCAGGTGGTGACCCTGAGCTTGTGATGGACCACGTAGTATAGCTAGGCTTTCCAAGCCTCTTTTGTTTTACTAGTAGTCTGTACTCAGACAAGTTACTTCCGCTGTTGGCTTGTATGACTGTATGACTTGTATGTTGGGTCGTGAGACCCGTACCTTTGTGTATGATATGTATGGCTCCCTGAGCCTTAAATAAAGTACTTGTGTCGTAGAGTCATGTTGTGATGCTTCGTTGTATTTGCACATATCGAGCATATTGTGTGTATGATTGAAATGCTTGGTATGTGTGGGATCTGACTATCTAGTTGTTTATCTTTAGTAGCCTCTCTTACCGGGAAATGTCTCCTAGTGTTACCGCTGAGCCATGGTAGCTTGCTACTGCTCTGGAACACTTAGGCTGGCCGGCATGTGTCCTTCTTCGTTCCTGTGTCTGTCCCTTCGGGGAAATGTCACGCTTTGAGTACCGGAGTCCTGTTAGCCCGCTACAGCCCGGTTTACCGGAGTCCTGCTAGCCCAGTGCTACAGCCCGGACCCACTTGCTGATGACCGACACGTTCGAAGCTGGGTCATGGATGCCTGTCCCTGTAAGTCGGTGCCACTTTGGGTTTACGACTAGCCATGTCAGCCCGGGCTCCTTATCATATGGATGCTAGCGACACTATCATATACGTGAGCCAAAAGGCGCAAACGGTCCCGGGCAAAGGTAAGGCGACACCCGTGGGGATACCGTGCGTGAGGCCGCAAAGTGATATGAGGTGTTACCGGCTAGATCGATGTGACATCGAGTCGGGGTCCTGACAACGGGGGCACTGGGGGGTAGCAATGCCACCGGAGCGTCGCACCAGGCCCTCATACATGCGGGGTGGTGTGGTGGCATGTCCGAAGAGGCGGGACGCGTCTGCAGGGCGTGGCCCCCCCTCACGGACGGCGATGACACGGTAGTAGACGTTCTGCGGTAACGATTCGGCGTCAATATTACTAAATACTCGGAGCGCGATAAAATCATGAGTTTTTTTGCACGACGTGGGCACATGTGCTATAGGAACGATGGTATTTTTTCATAATTTTTGGTGATGGAGAAATATCTGAAAAATTCCCTCTACGCGGATTGCCCTTCTCACGTCTACGGCTGTGGCCGGCGGCCTCCGGGAGCCAGCATGCCGCCAAATCTTGCGTAGGCGGCCTCTCACAAGTCTGGAAGTGTTGTGGCGGTTTCAAACGCCCGACACGCGTGTCCGGGGTGTGCCCGCCCTCACGGACGGCGCCGCCGCCGGCACCTAGAGGGGGGAAACGGACGCGTGGGGTCTACACGGAGGGGATCTTGCTCTGGGTCTGGCCCGGATGTTGCTCCAAAGTGTTCCTATGGGCTGACTTAACACAACCGGGTGGGGAGGTCCACTGGTCAAAGCCCGTCCGTGCAAAGTCAAAGGGCTAGATCCCGTGGTCAAACGCTACAGGGTTAGGCGGGATGGGGACACTGGGGGTAGCAATGCCACCGGAGCGTCGCACCGGGCCCTACTACATGCGGGATGGTGTGGTGGCATGTCCGAAGAGGCGGGACGCGTCTCTGGGGCGTGGCCCCCCCTCACGGACGGCGATGACACGGTAGTAGACGTTCTGCGGTAACGATGCGGCGTCAATATTACTAAATACTCGGAGCGCGATAAAATCATGAGTTTTTTTGCACGACGTGGGCACATGTGCTATAGGAACGATGGTATTTTTCATAATTTTTGGTGATGGAGAAGAATCCGAAAAATTCCCTCTACGCGGATTGCCCTTCGCGCGTCTACGGCTGTGGCCGGCGGTCTCCGGGGGCTAGCATGCCGCCAAATCTTGCATAGGCAGCCTCTCACAAGTCTGGAAGTGTTGTGGCGATTGCAAACGCCCGGCACACGTGTCCGGGGAGTGCCTCCCCTCACGGACGGCGCCGTCGCCGGCACCTGGAGGGGGGAAACGGACGCGTGGGGTCTACACGGAGGGGATCTTGCTGTGGGTCTGGCCCGGATGTTGCTCCAAAGTGTTCCTATGGGCTGACCTAACACAACCGGGTGGGGAGGTCCACTGGTCAAAGCCCATCCCTGCAAAGTCAAAGGGCTAGATCCCGTGGTCAAACGCTACAGGGTTAGTCGGGACAGGGGCACTGGGGGGTTGCAATGCCACCGGAGCGTCGAACCGGGTCCTCATACATGCGGGGTAGTGTGGTGGCATGTCCGAAGAGGCGGGACGCGTCTCCGGGGCGTGGCCCCCCCTCACGGACGGCGATGACACGGTAGTAGACATTCTGCGGTAACGATGCGGCGTCAATATTACTAAATACTCGGAGAGCGATAAAATCATGAGTTTTCTGCACGACGTGGGCACATGTGTATAGGAACGATGGTATTTTTTCATAATTTTTGGTGATGGAGAAGTATCCGAAAAATTCCCTCTACGCGGATTGCCCTTCGCGCGTCTACGGCTGTGGCCGGCGGCCTCCGGGGGCCAGCATGCCGCCAAATCTTGCGTAGGCGGCCTCTCACAAGTCTGGAAGTGTTGTGGCGGTTGCAAACACCCAGCACGCATGTCCGGGGTGTGCCCCCCCTCACAGACGGCGCCGCCGCCGACACCTGGAGGGGGGAAACGGACGCGTGGGGTCTACACGGAGGGGATCTTGCTGTGGGTCTGGCCCGGATGTTGCTCCAAAGTGTTCCTATGGGCTGACCTAACACAACCGGGTGGGGAGGTCCACTGGTCAAAGCCCGTCCGTGCAAAGTCAAAGGGCTAGATCCCGTGGTCAAACGTTACAGGGTTAGGCGGGTCGGGGGCACTGGGGGTAGCAATGCCACCGGAGCGTCGCACCAGGCCCTCATACATGCGGGGTGGTGTGGTGGCATGTCCGAAGAGGCGGGACGCGTCTTCAGGGCGTGGCCCCCCCTCACGGACGGCGATGACACGGTAGTAGACATTCTGCGGTAACGATGCGGCGTCAATATTACTAAATACTCGGAGCGCGATAAAATCATGAGTTTTTTTGCACGACGTGGGCACATGTGCTATAGGAATGATGGTATTTTTTTATAAATTTTGGTGATGGAGAAGAATCCGAAAAATTGCCTCTACGCAGATTGCCCTTCGCGCGTCTACGACTATGGCTGGCGGCCTCCGGGGGCTAGCATGCCGCCAAATCTTGCGTAGGCGGCCTCTCACAAGTCTCGAAGTGTTGTGGCGGTTGCAAACGCCCGGCACGCGTGTCCGGGGTGTGCCCCCCCTCACGGACGGCGCCGCCGCCGGCACCTGGAGGGGGGAAACGGACGCGTGGGGTCTACACGGAGGGGATCTTGTTGTGGGTCTGGCCTGGATGTTGCTCCAAAGTGTTCCTATGGGCTGACCTAACACAACCGGGTGGGGAGGTCCATTGGTCAAAGCCCGTCCGTGCAAAGTCAAAGGGCTAGATCCCGTGGTCAAACGCTATAGGGTTAGGCGGGACGGGGGCACTGGGGGGTATCAATGCCACAGGAGCGTCGCACCGGGCCCTCATACATGCGGGGTGGTGTGGTGGCATGTCCGAAGAGGTGGGACGCGTCTCCGGGGCGTGGCCCCCCCTCACGGACGGTGATGACACGGTAGTAGACGTTCTGCGGTAACGATGCGGCGTCAATATTACTAAATACTCGGAGCGCGATAAAATCATGAGTTTTTTTGCACGACGTGGGCACATGTGCTATAGGAACGATGGTATTTTTTCATAATTTTTGGTGATGGAGAAGTATCCGAAAAATTCCCTCTACGCGGATTGCCGTTCGCGCGTCTACGGCTATGGCCGGCGGCCTCCGTGGGCCAGCATGCCGCCAAATCTTGCGAAGGGGGCCTCTCACAAGTCTGGAAGTGTTGTGGCGGTTGCAAACGCCCGGCACGCGGTTCCGGGGTGTGCCCCCCCCTCATGGACGGTGCCGCCGCCGGCACCTGGAGGGGGGAAACGGACGCGTGGGGTCTACACGGAGGGGATCTTGCTGTGGGTCTGGCCCGGATGTTCCTCGAAAGCGTTCCTATGGCCTGACCTAACACAACCGGGTGGGGAGGTCCACTGGTCAAAGCCCGTCCGTGCAAAGTCAAAGGGCTAGATCCCGTGGTCAAACGCTACCGGGTTAGGCGGGACGGGGGCACTGGGGGTAGCAATGCCACCGGAGCGTCGCACCGGGCCCTCATACATGAGGGGTGGTGTGGTGGCATGTCCGAAGAGGCGGGACGCGTCTCCGGGGCGTGGCCCCCCCTCACGGACGGCGATGACACGGTAGTAGACGTTCTGCGGTAACGATGCAGCGTCAATATTACTAAATACTCGGAGCGCGATAAAATCATGAGTTTTTTTGCACGACGTGGGCACATGTGCTATAGGAACGATGGTATTTTTTCATAATTTTTGGTGATGGAGAAGAATCCGAAAAATTCACTCTACGTGGATTGCCCTTCGCGCGTCTACGGCTGTGGCCGGCGGTCTCCGGGGGCTAGCATGCCGCCAAATCTTGCGTAGGCGGCCTCTCGCAAGTCTGGAAGTGTTGTGGCGATTGCAAACGCCCGGCACGCGTGTCCGGGGTGTGCCTCCCCTCACGGACGGCGCCGCCGCCGGCACCTGGAGGGGGGAAACGGACGCGTGGGGTCTACACAGAGGGGATCTTGCTGTGGGTCTGGCCCGGATGTTGCTGCAAAGTGTTCCTATGGGCTGACCTAATACAACCGGGTGGGCAGGTCCACTGGTCAAAGCCTGTCCATGCAAAGTCAAAGGGCTAGATCCCGTGGTCAAACGCTACAGGATTAGGCGGGACGGGGGCACTGGGGGTAGCAATGCCACCGGAGCGTCGCACCGGGCCCTCATACATGCGGGGTGGTGTGGTGGCATGTCCGAAGAGGCGGGACGCGTCTCCGGGGCGTGGCCCCCCCTCACGGACGGCGATGACACGGTAGTAGACGTTCTGCGGTAACGATGCGGCGTCAATATTACTAAATACTCGGAGCGCGATAAAATCATGAGTTTTTTTGCACGACGTGGGCACATGTGCTATAGGAATGATGGTATTTTTTCATAATTTTTGGTGATGGAGAAGAATCCGAAAAATTCCCTCTACGCGGATTGCCCTTCGCGCGTCTACGGCTGTGGCCGGCGGTCTCCGGGGGCTAGCATGCCGCCAAATCTTGCATAGGCAGCCTCTCACAAGTCTGGAAGTGTTGTGGCGATTGCAAACGCCCGGCACGCGTGTCCGGGGTGTGCCTCCCCTCACGGACGGCGCCGCCGCCGGCGCCTGGAGGGGGGAAACGGATGCGTGGGGTCTACACGGAGGGGATCTTGCTGTGGGTCTGGCCCGGATGTTGCTCCAAAGTGTTCCTATGGGCTGACCTAACACAACCGGGTGGGGAGGTCCACTGGTCAAAGCCCGTCCGTGCAAAGTCAAAGGGCTAGATCCCGTGGTCAAATGCTACAGGGTTAGGCGGGACGGGGGCACCGGGGGGTAGCAATGCCACCGGAGCATCGAGCCGGGCCCTCATACATGCGGGGTGGTGTCTTGGCATGTTCGAAGAGGCGGGACGCGTCTCCGGGGCGTGGCCCCCCCTCACGGATGGCGATGACACGGTAGTAGACATTCTGCGGTAACGATGCAGCGTCAATATTACTAAATACTCGGAGCGCGATAAAATCATGAGTTTTTTGCACGACGTGGGAACATGTCCTATAGGAACGATGGTATTTTTTCATAATTTTTGGTGATGGAGAAGTATCCGAAAAATTCCCTCTACGCGGATTGCCCTTCGCGCGTCTACGGCTATGGCCGGCGGCCTCCGTGGGCCAGCATGCCGCCAAATCTTGCGTAGGGGGCCTCTCACAAGTCTGGAAGTGTTGTGGCGGTTGCAAACGCCCAGCACGCGTGTCCGGGGTGTGCCCCCCCTCACGGACGGTGCCGCCGCCGGCACCTGGAGGGGGGAAACGGACGCGTGGGGTCTACACGGAGGGGATCTTGCTGTGGGTCTGGCCCGGATGTTGCTCGAAAGTGTTCCTATGGGCTGACCTAACACAACCGGGTGGGGAGGTCCACTGGTCAAAGCCCGTCCGTGCAAAGTCAAAGGGCTAGATCCCGTGGTCAAACGCTACAGGGTTAGGCGGGACGGGGGCACTGGGGGTAGCAATGCCACCGGAGCGTCGCACCGGGCCCTCATACATGCGGGGTGGTGTGGTGGCATGTTCGAAGAGGCGGGACGCGTCTCCGGGGCGTGGCCCCCCCTCACGGACGGCGATGACACGGTAGTAGACGTTCTGCGGTAACGATGCGGCGTCAATATTACTAAATACTCGGAGCGCGATAAAATCATGAGTTTTTTTGCACGACGTGGGCACATGTGCTATAGGAACGATGGTATTTTTTCATAATTTTTGGTGATGGAGAAGAATCCGAAAAATTCCCTCTACGTGGATTGCCCTTCGCGCGTCTACGGCTGTGGCCGGCGGTCTCCGGGGGCTAGCATGCCGCCAAATCTTGCGTAGGCAGCCTCTCACAAGTCTGGAAGTGTTGTGGCGATTGCAAACGCCCGGCACGCGTGTTCGGGGTGTGCCTTCCCTCACGGACGGCGCCGCCGCCGGCACCTGGAGGGGGGAAACGGACGCGTGGGGTCTACACGGAGGGGATCTTGCTGTGGGTCTAGCCCGGATGTTGCTGCAAAGTGTTCCTATGGGCTGACCTAACACAACCGGGGGGGCAGGTCCACTGGTCAAAGCCCGTCCGTGCAAAGTCAAAGGGCTAGATCCCGTGGTCAAACGCTACATGGTTAGGCGGGACGGGGGCACTGGGGGTAGCAATGCCACCGGAGCATCGCACCGGGCCCTCATACATGCGGGGTGGTGTGGTGGCATGTCCGAAGAGGCGGGACGCGTCTCCGGGGCGTGGCCCCCCCTCACGGACGGCGATGACACGGTAGTAGACGTTCTGCGTAACGATGGGGCGTCAATATTACTAAATACTCGGAGCGCGATAAAATCATGAGTTTTTTTGCACGACGTGGGCACATGTGCTATAGGAACGATGGTATTTTTTCATAATTTTTGGTGTTGAAGAAGAATCCGAAAAATTCCCTCTACGCGGATTGCCCTTCGCGCGTCTACGGCTGTGGCCGGCGGTCTCCGGGGGCTAGCATGCCGCCAAATCTTGCATAGGCAGCCTCTCACAAGTCTGGAAGTGTTGTGGCAATTGCAAACGCCCGGCACGCGTGTCCGGGGTGTGCCTCCCCTCACGGATGGCGCCGCCGCCGGCACCTGGAGGGGGGAAACGGATGCGTGGGGTCTACACGGAGGGGATCTTGCTGTGGGTCTGGCCCGGATGTTGCTCCAAAGTGTTCCTATGGGCTGACCTAACACAACCGGGTGGGGAGGTCCACTGGTCAAAGCCCGTCCGTGCAAAGTCAAAGGGTTAGATCCCGTGGTCAAACGCTACAGGGTTAGGCGGGACGGGGGCACTGGGGGGTAGCAATGCCACCGGAGCATCGAACCGGGCCCTCATACATGCGGGGTGGTGTCTTGGCATGTCCGAAGAGGCGGGACGCGTCTCCGGGGCGTGGCCCCCCCTCACGGACGGCGGTGACACGGTAGTAGACATTCTGCGGTAACGATGCAGCGTCAATATTACTAAATACTCGGAGCGCGATAAAATCATGAGTTTTTTGCACGACGTGGGAACATGTGCTATAGGAACGATGGTATTTTTTCATAATTTTTGGTGATGGAGAAGTATCCGAAAAATTCCCTCTACGCGGATTGCCCTTCGCGCGTCTACGGCTGTGGCCGGCGGCCTCCGGGGGCCAGCATGCCGCCAAATCTTGCGTAGGCAGCCTCTCACAAGTCTGGAAGTGTTGTGGCGGTTGCAAACGCCCGGCACACGTGTCCGGGGTGTGCCCCCCCTCACGGACGGCGCCGCCGCCGACACCTGGAGTGGGGAAACGGACGCGTGGGGTTTACACGGAGGGGATCTTGATGTGGGTCTGGCCCGGATGTTGCTCCAAAGTGTTCCTATGGGCTGACCTAACACAACCGGGTGGGGAGGTCCACTGGTCAAAGCCCGTCCGTGCCAAGTCAAAGGGCTAGATCCCGTGGTCAAATGCTACAGGGTTAGGCGGGACGGGGGCACTGGGGGTAGCAATGCCACCGGAGAGTCGCACCGGGCCCTCATACATGCGGGGTGGTGTGGTGGCATGTCCGAAGAGGCGGGACACGTCTTCGGGGCGTGGCCCCCCTCACGGACGGCGATGACACGGTAGTAGACGTTCTGCGGTAACGATGCGGCGCCAATATTACTAAATACTCGGAGCGCGATAAAATCATGAGTTTTTCGCACGACGTGGGCAAATGTGCTATAGGAATGATGGTATTTTTTCATAATTTTTGGTGATGGAGAAGAATCCGAAAAATTCCCTCTACGCGGATTGCCCTTCGCGCGTCTACGGCTGTGGCCGGCGGTCTCCGGGGGCTAGCATGCCGCCAAATCTTGCGTAGGCAGCCTCTCACAAGTCTGGAAGTGTTGTGGTATTGCAAACGCCCGTCACGCGTGTCCGGGGTGTGCCTCCCCTCACGGACGGCGCCGCCGCCGGCACCTGGAGGGGGGAAACGGACGCGTGGGGTCTAAACGGAGGGGATCTTGCTGTGGGTCTGGCCCGGATGTTGCTCCAAAGTGTTCCTATGGGTTGACCTAACACAACCGGGTGGGGAGGTCCACTGGTCAAAGCCCGTCCATGCAAAGTCAAAGGGCTAGATCCCGCCGGTGCAAACCGAGTCAATGTGGCCCAATGGTCAGCACGGGTATTGAAAAGCTCTAGCCTCAAGGCCCGATTTTCACGGTCCTTATCCGCGAGCATCTCAGCAGTGGTGCGGGTCCGGGAATCCTCCTGAGTGGGGTCAGCATAGATAGCCTGGAGATACCCTTGTGCTCCCGGAAGTGATCCTGGCATATACCGGAAATCAGAGTCCTGAAATAGGCCAGACCTGACTCGCATGATGGTCATCATAGAGTAGGCGGCGTCCTGCACAGCCATCTCAATAGTAACCCCGAGTCCATAGGAGCAGTGAAGGGGCTCGGTGGATCCAGGATAAGATGGAAATATCCTGACAGTGCAGAGATACTGGCTTTGATTAAAGTCTCGAAATTGCTCTTCGACCGTGTACTCGGGATACCAACGGTATCCAGCCTCAGTCATTACCCTGACCAACATGGCGGTATGGCCGGGTACATCTAGGCATCGAGTCAGGCGAACCACTTGATTGAGGTCGCGAGTGGCCATCTGAAAGCACAACCATAATGCAAAGGCATTAGAATTTCTAGCAAAATTTCGGCAGCATAACAGCTGTAAATGCTCAAGAAGGATTTTGAGACATTTGACAAAGGATTTCATACACACTCAACATCATCATATCAAAGTTCTGAGTCCATCCTAACAACATGATGTGGTAGTAGAACTGAACTAGGCTTGTATCCATCAAACCTATAAGGTACTATTGATTAGTAACACGTGATCCTGATAGAGAGAAAATATCCTAATTCCTTAACCCCCGGTGGAAGAATAGACTGACTCAGATCAGAATGTCATAAGATAAAGGAGTAAAAAGAGCCTTACGTTCCAACCCACAAACAATTCCCCTACATATAACTAAATAATTTCTAGACTCAACATCGACCAGTTTGGCTTGGAGAACCTACAGGCAGTCCGTCTCTCATGCCAACGCTGCCAGGACCCCGACTCGATGTCACATCGATCTAGCTTGTAACACCTCATATCACTTTGCGGCCTCACGCACGGTTTCCCCACGGGTGTCGCCTTACCTTTGCCCGGGACCGTTTGCGCCTTTTGGCTCACGTATATGATAGTGTCGCTAGCATCCATATGATAAGGAGCCCGGGCTGACATGACTAGTCGTAAATCCAAAGTGGCACAGGATTACAGGGACATGCATCCATGACCCAGCTTCGAACGTGTCGGTCATCAGCAAGTGGGTCCGGGCTCTAGCACTGGGCTAGCAGGACTCCGGTAAACTGGGCTGTAGCGGGCTAACAGGACTCCGGTACTCAATGCATGACATTTCCCCGAAGGGACAGACACAGGAACGAAGTAGGACACATGCCGGCCAGCCTAAGTGTTCCGGAGCAGTAGCAAGCTACCATGGCTCAATGGAGACACTAGGAGACATTTCCCGGTAAGAGAGGCTACTAAAGATAAACAACTAGATAGTCAGATCCCACACATACCAAGCATTTCAATCATACACACAATATGCTCGATATGTGCAAATACAACAAGGCATCACAACATGACTCTAAGACACAAGTACTTTATTTAAGGCTTAGAGAGCCATACATAACATACACATAGGTACGGGTCACACGACCCAGCATTCAAGTCATACAGTCATACAAACCAGCAGCGGAAGTAACTTGTTTGAGTACAGACAACTAGTAAAATAAAAGAGGCTTGGAAAGCCTAGCTATACTACGTGGTCCTTCACAAGCTCAGGATCTCCACCTGGGCCTTAGCCTACTCATTGATGTCAACGTCTACGTAGAATCCATCAGAAGGGGTTACAGCGTCTTCTCTAAAAATGTAAATTATAGCAACATGAGTACAAAGGTACTCAGCAAGACTTATATCAAATCCTACATACATGCACATTATCAAGAAGGGTTGGTGGAGTTGTTGCAGCAAGCCAGCTTTGACTCTTGGCTAGGCTAACCTACGAGACTCCAACTTGAAATGGTTTTGCGCACACGAGTCCACTACTCACCACTTCAATACACTACCGAGGATCCACCTCCGTCTTCCTACGGAAGAGCCATCCTCGGCACTCACACTTATCTTGAGGCTTTTAGTAGTTTCCATTTACTTGTCTATGAACTGTATAGGCAACCAAGTAGTCCTTTACCGCGGACGCGGCTATTCGAATAGATCATGATAACCCTGCAGGGGTGTACTTCCTCATACATGTTTCCACCACTTAGCGTCTGCACACGACATGTGCTCGGCAGACTTCAAGCGAAAGCCGACGTGGGTGTAGACCACGACCTACCTAAACACCTAAGTCTCTAGTCCAGGTTTATCGCCTATCCAGGTTCCATCCGCAGGGAGTCCGGCCGAGGTTTCCATACGGCCCCGAACGATGTGAACAGGGTTCCTGAGATACCTAACGGGTATTCGGCACACCCGGCCACGTACCTACCGCATCACAGCCCACCCCTACGGTCAGCGCTGTCCACGGCCTCCAGTAGGCTACAAACACCAGAAACTACTTGCAACTCCTGGACAGAGAGCTAGGGCGAATAAGAAGTCGAGCGGGGTCATATTTCAGGGCCCAATGCATGGTAGTAGCTGTATCTTAAATCACACATACAGATCTCAGTGCTTAAGGTCGGCTTCAATGAAACAACCCACCATGTACTCCTACATGGCCTCTCATCGATACCTTTACCAAATCGTGTTCACCACACCACTCCCATTACCGACATAATCATTTCACTCTAGCCCATCACCCAGATGAACCAGACCTGACACGACTCTAAGCATAGCAGGCATAGCAAGGTAGGAACAACACATACATATGGCTCTATCAAATCCTACACATGCTAGTGGGTTTCATCTAGTTACTGTGGCAATGACAGGTCATGCAGAGGAAATGGGTTCAACTACCGTAACACACAGCAGTTTGAAACGCATTGTCTTAATGCAGTAAAAGAGAGCAGGAGCGAGAACATGGGATTGTATCGATATGATCAAATAGTTGGTTGCTTGCCTGATGGTTCGATGCACTGATACAGTTCTTCGTTAGGGTAATCACGGTACTCCTCGAAGGCAGAACCTGCCGCAAAGAACACCGATACACAACCATCACCAAACAATGTGCAACAATATGATGGATGCATGAAATATGGCAATATGAGTGTGTTGGGCTAATGCAACTAAGACCAGAAGGGTTTGAACCAATTTGAACCAAAGATTCAAATTTCAAACTCATACATGGCCCTTTAAAGTGTTTTACCTTGTTCTGCATTAAACATCAAGTTAACTTGTTTAATCATGCATGAAAATAGTACAGATGGATAGATTGGATTTTTCTGACCATTTTTCATATATAATTTGTCTGATTTGGAGTTACAGATTAAAAGTTATGAATTTTTGAAGTTTAAATTATATTTTGGAATTTCCTATATTAGATTAAATACAGAAAATCAATTACTGCGTCAGCCTGACGTCAGTGTGACATCAACAGGTCAACGGGACACGGTCCGGGTCAAACCTGACAGTGGGTCCCGCGTGTCAGTGTGATTAATTAAACTAGAATTAATTTAAACTAATCCTAATTAGTTAACAGGGCTGGGCCCCACCTGTCATTGACTCAGGGGAGTCAACCAGGGCCCACCCGTGGTCAAACCCGGGTCGGCTGCACCGGCGTTTAGCCGCCGGCGAGCCCGACGCGGCGGCGGAAGTGGTTTTTGCCGTTCCGGCAACCAAACGAGCCGCGGAGGCCACCGGAGAGGAGCGAGGACGAGCCGCAGCTCTTGGTGGAGTCCGTTGGGGTCGGGGTGGCCGGAGTTGGCGCCGGTGACAACTTTGGTGGCCACCGGAGTTCGGCCGAAGTCGAACTTGTCGCAAGAGGGGTCAGTGAGGTGCGGGGAGTAGCTAGTTAGGTGCTACATGACGCAGTGAGCCTGATGGACACCGTGGAGTGGCCGGAGGACGACCGGGAGCACGTCGGCGACGAGCTCCACGGTGGTGGGTGCGGTCGAGCTCCGGGAGGTCGCTACATGGCTCGGGAGCAAGAAAAGAAGGGAGGGTAAGATGGCTAAGCTCACAGGGAGTTCGACGAAGCCCTTGGTGCGGCCGGGGACGGACCGGAGCGACGACGGCGTTGAAGGGGATCTCCGATGACGGCGGTTCGGGCGAGGTCATTGCGGTGGACTCGGGCGTTGCGAGCGCTCGGGGCTTGGCTTGCTCGATGAAGTGGACAACGGCGGAGCTCCTGGACACGACGAGAGGACGCACGGGCGGCGGGGAGCACGACTACGACGTAGGCACGGCGGCGGTAGCGTCGGCCATGGCTGGGGGGGGCGCGAGGGGGAGGAGCTGGAGAGGAGAGGGGGTGTCTGGGAGGTTCGGGGGAGAGAGGGGGAGCGATCCACGACGTCACCGAGCGAGGGGAGCGGCGAGGCGGCGAGCAGGTGATTGGCGCGCGCTGCGGTCGCCGTCGGGCACCTGCCTGCCTGCCTGGCCGGCAAGCAGCTCGCTGGAGCGGCGCTGGGTTGGGCCGGCAGGTGGGCCAGGTGCTGGGCGCCAGGTAAGTTTTTCTATTTTTCCTGTTTTCTATTTTTTTAATACTTCTGCAACTTTGTTGAATTAATAAAAATACTTAGGCAACTCCTAAAATCACCAAACTACTCCTGGTCCATAGTTGGATTATTTCCAACATGAAACATTTTAGTTTGGAGATATTTGAGCATTTAAATATTTTATATAATTTTAAATGCCCAAATTCAATTATCTATGATTTAATTCAAAGACCCTAAGATGACCTAGGAAAATGTGCATCACTTCTGGCAGAGGTTCTGAACCAAGACAAAAATGAAGGGCATTTTAGAAGGGCATTTCAGGTTCATTGAAAAAGTTTTTAGTAAACCCTAGTTGGTTTCAGAGGGGGCTGGGGGTTCTGTCATCCCCATTTCAGGTTTCTGATGAAAGAATAAACATGATGCAACACTCTAATGCATGAACTAGCTAGGGTGTGACAACTCACCCCCACTCAAAAGAATCTCGTCCCGAGATTTGGGTTCCTCCGGGAAGAAGGCGGGGTACTCGAGTCGAAGACGATCCTCCCTTTCCCAAGTTGCTTCATCCTCAGAATGGTGCGACCATTGAACTTTGAGAAACTTGATATTATGACGTCGAGTGGTACGCTCGGCCTGATCGAGGATACGAATGGGGTACTCTCGATACGTGAGATTATCTTGGAGATCAAGCGTTTCGTGGTCCACTCCACGGATAGGATCCGAGAAGCAACGCCTGAGTTGAGAAACGTGGAAAACATCATGGACTCTGGAGAGATGCGGAGGTAGTTCCAACTGGTAGGCAACTTCTCCTCGTTTAGCGAGAATGCGAAAAGGTCCAATGTAACGAGGAGCCAATTTGCCTTTGATACCGAAACGATGGGTTCCCTTGAGAGGAGTAACCCGAAGGTAAGCCTTCTCGTCAACCTCGAAAGTCATAGCCTTATGTTTTCGGTCATATTGACTCTTTTGACGAGATTGGCCTGTTTTCAACTTTTCACGAACGATGCAAACTTGCTCTTCTGCTTCCTGAATCATATCCGGGCCAAAGAATTGTCTTTCCCCGGTTTTTGACCAGTTAAGGGGTGTTCGACACCGTCGTCCATAGAGGACTTCAAAAGGGGCTTTACCCAAGCTAGATTGATAGCTGTTGTTATAAGCGAATTCGGCAAATGGAAGGCACTTCTCCCAATCCATTCCGAATGAGATAACAGAGGCTCGAAGCATGTCTTCTAGAATCTGGTTGACGCGTTCTACCTGACCACTCGATTGAGGGTGAAAGGCAGTGCTAAAGGAAAGGCGGGTTCCCATAGCATTTTGGAAGCTTTCCCAAAATCGAGAGGTGAAAAGACTTCCTCGATCCGAGTTAATTTCCAAAGGAACACCATGGAGAGACACTATTCGGGAGATGTATAAATCTGCCAATTGACTAGCAGTTATACTCTCACGAACAGGTAAGAAATGGGCCACTTTGGAAAGACGATCGACAACGACGAAGATAACATTATTCCCTCTCTTGGTCCTGGGAAAACCGGTAATGAAATCCATACCAATTTTATCCCATTTCCATTCAGGAATAGCTAAGGGTTGAAGGGTGCCACAGGCCGCTGATGCTCTGCTTTTACACGACGACAGACGTCGCAATTAGCAATATACTGAGCAATTTCTCTCTTCATCCTAGTCCACCAGAACCTCTGGCGTAGGTCCTGATACATCTTAGTACTACCGGGATGAATGGTGAGAGGAGATTCATGAGCCTCCTTAAGGATCAACTGCCGTATATGCTGGTTCTTGGGAACCACTAAACGGTTCTCAAAGTACACAACACCATGATCATTTGTGGAGAAACAACTAGCACCTCCGCTAGCAATGTTCTCCTTGATTTTAGATATTCCCTTATCTCGCTTTTGGGCAGCGATAATTTGATTCGTAAGAGTAGGTTTCGCCACCAGGGTGGAGAGAAATCCTTGAGGAACAATGTGAAGGTTAAGCTTCCGAAATTCCTCATGGAGAAGCGGTTGACTTTGTTGTAACATCAGGTTGTTACAATAAGATTTACGACTTAGCGCATCAGCCATGACGTTGGCTTTCCCTGGGGTGTAAGTTATTCCTAAGTCGAAATCGGTGATCAACTCGACCCAACGTCTTTGCCTGAGATTCAAATCCGGTTGGGTGAAGATGTACTTCAGACTTTGGTGATCAGTGAATATTTCGCAACGATTACCGAGAAGGTAATGTCGCCAGGTTTTAAGTGCATAGACTACAGCTGCAAGCTCTAGATCATGAGTAGGATAATTCTCCTCATGTGGGTGCAATTGCCGTGAAGCGTAAGCAATTACGTGTCGATATTGCATGAGAATACAGCCTAGTCCTTGTCGCGAGGCGTCGCAGTAGATAACAAAGACCTTAGAGAAATCTGGCGGTACCAGTACGGGAGCAGAAGTCAGGCGTCTTTTCAGTTCCTGAAAGCTGTGCTCACATTGTGGAGTCCATTCGAACTTTTTATCTTTCTTGAGGAGTTCGGTTAGAGGTTTAGCAACTTTGGAGAAATTTTCGACAAAGCGGCGGCAATAGCTCGCTAAGCCAAGGAAACTCCGAACTTGCTTGACCGATACAGGTGGAGTCCAATTAAGGACGGCTTGAACTCTGTCAGGACCCCGACTCGATGTCACATCGATCTAGCTGGTAACACCTCATATCACTTTGTGGCCTCACGCACGGTATCCCCACGGGTGTCGTCTTACCTTTTCCCGGGACCGTTTGCGCCTTTTGGCTCACGTATATGATAGTGTCCCTAGCATCCATATGATAAAGAGCCCGGGCTGACATGACTAGTCGTAAACCCAAAGTGGCACAGACTTACAGGGACAGGCATCCATGACCCAGCTTCGAACGTGTCGGTCATCAGCAAGTGGGTCCGGGCTGTAGCACTGGGCTAGCAGGACTCCGGTAAACCGGGCTGTAGCGGGCTAACAGGACTCCGGTACTCAAAGCGTGACATTTCCCCGAAGGGACAGACACAGGAACGAAGAAGGACACATGCCGGCCAGCCTAAGTGTTCCAGAGCAGTAGCAAGCTACCATGGCTCAGCGGTAACACTAGGAGACATTTCCCGGTAAGAGAGGCTACTAAAGATAAACAACTAGATAGTCAGATCCCACACATACCAAGCATTTCAACCATACACACAATATGCTCGATATGTGCAAATACAACGAAGCATCACAACATGACTCTATGACACAAGTACTTTATTTAAGGCTCAGGGAGCCATACATATCATACACAAAGGTACGGGTCTCACGACCCAACATACAAGTCATACAGTCATACAAGCCAACAGCGGAAGTACTTTGTCTGGGTACAGACAACTAGTAAAATAAAGGAGGCTTGGAAGCCTAACTATACTACGTGGTCCATCACAAGCTCAGGGTCACCACCTGGGTCCTTAGCCTACTCGTTGATGTCAACGTCTACATAGAACCCATCAGAAGGGGTTGCAGCGTCTTCTGTAAAAATGTAGATTATAGCAACATGAGTACAAAAGTACTCAGCAAGACTTACATCAGATCCTACATACATGCATAGTATCAAGAAGGGTTGGTGGAGTTATTGCAGCAAGCTAGCTTTGACTCTTGGCTAGACTATCCTACGATACTCCAACTTGAAATGTTTTGCGCACACGAGTCCACTACTCACCACTTCAATACACTACCGGGGATCCACCTCCGTCTTCCTACGGAAGAGCCATCCTCGGCACTCACACTTATCTTGAGGCTTTTAGTAGTTTCCATTTACTTGTCTATGAACTGTATAGGCAACCAAGTAGTCCTTTACCGCGGACGCGGCTATTCGAATAGATCATGTTAACCCTGCAGGGGGTACTTCTTCATACACGCTCTCACCACTTACCGTCGTTTACACGACATGTACTCGGCAACCTTCAAGCGGAAGCCCAACGTGGGTGTCGGCCACGACCTACCTAATCACCTAAGCCTCCAGTCCAGGTTTATCGCCTATTCAGGTTCCATCCGCAGGGAGTCCGGCCGAGGTTTCCCATACGGCCCCGAACGATGTGAACAGGGTTCCCGAGATACCTAACGGGTATTCGGTACACCGTGCCACGTACCTACCGCATCACAGCCCACCCCTACGGTCAGCGCTGTCCATGGCCTCCAGTAGGCTACAAACACCAGAAACTACTTGCAACTCCTGGACGGAGAACTAGGGTGAGTAAGAAGTCGAGAGGGTCCATTGGTTTCGGGCCCAATGCATGGTAGTAGCTGATTCTTAAATCACACATACAGATCTCAGTGCTTAAGGTCGGCTTCAATGAAACAACCCACCATGTACTCCTACATGGCCTCTCATCGATACCTTTACCAAATCGTGTTCACCACACCACTCTCATTACCGACATAATCATTTCACTCTAGCCCATCACCCAGATGAACCAGACCTGACACGACTCTAAGCATAGCAGGCATAGCAAGGTAGGAACAACACATACATAGGGCTCAATCAACTCCTACACATGCTAGTGGGTTTCATCTAGTTACTGTGGCAATGACAGGTCATGCAGAGGAAATGGGTTCAACTACCGTAGCACACAGCAGTTTGAATCGCGTTGTCTTAATGCAGTAAAAGAGAGCAGGAGCGAGAACATGGGATTGTATCGATATGATCAAATGGTTGGTTGCTTGCCTGATGGTTCGATGCACGGATACGGTTCTTCGTTAGGGTAATCACGGTACTCCTCGGGAACAGAACCTGTCGCAAGGGACATCGATAGACAAGCATCACCAAACAATATGCAACAATATGATGCATGCATGAAACATGGCAATATGAGTGTATTGGGCTAATGCAACTAAAGCCAGAAGGGTTTGGACAAATTTGAATCAAAGATTCAAATTTCAAATTCAAATATGGCCTTTTAAAGTGCTTTTCCTTGTTCTGCTTGAAACATCAACTTAACTTGTTTGATCATGCATGAAAATTGTACAGATGGATAGATTGGATTTTTCTGATCATTTTTCATATATAATTTGTCCAATTTGGAGTTACAGAATAAAAGTTTTGAATTTTTGAAGTTTAATTAATGTTCTGGAATTTCCTGATTTAATTTAAATCCAGAAATTCAATTACTGCGTCAGCCTGACGTCACAGTGGCATCAGCAGGTCAACAGGGCTGGCTCGGGTCAAACCTGACGTGTGGGGTCCACACGTCAGTGACACAGGGGCTAATCCCGCGTTGACCCGGGCTGGTTAGCTTTGACTAGGCCCTGGGCCCACTTGTCAGCGTCAGTAGGTGGGGGGGTTAGTGACTAATTAACTAAGCCACGTTAGCCCGCCGGAGTTCTGGCCGGCGGCGACCATTAGCGCGGCGGCGAGAGTGGTTTTGGTCGTTTCGGCCACCAGAGGGGCCGCGGAGACCACCGGAGTGGAGCTGAGGCCGACCCGCAGCTCTTGGCGGAGCCCGTTGGGGTCGGGGTGGCCGGAGTCGACGGCGGCGAGCTCGGCTGTGGTCGCCGGGGTTCGGTCGTGCACGGGATTGGTGCTGGAGCTCGAAGTCGAGCAAGGCGAGGCGCTAGGAATGCTCTACGGGGTCTTGCGAACTTGTTTGACTCGCCGGGGTGACCAAATGGTCACCGGAGCTGCGTCGACGGCGAGCTCGGCGACGGCGGAGGTTCGGCCGTGGTGGGGAGGTGGCTACGGTGAGGGAACGAGGGGAAGGAGAGGGGGAAACGGTGGCGTAGCTCACCGCGGTTGCAGTGGGCGTCGAAGCGGGCTCGGGGACGCGCTGGAGACGACGAATTCGACGGCGACGGTGGTCGGAGCCCGAAGAGGGGAACGGCGACGTGACGGCGATGCAGGGCTTCCGGGGAGCTGTGGAGCGGTGAGGAGGAAGAGGGAGTCGAGGCGGAGCTCCTGAGCTAGTCGGGGGAGCGAGGGGTGGTCGGAGACGGTGGCTATGGCGAACGGCGGCGACGGTGGTGTTCGGTCGGGCGGGGGAGAGAGCGAGGGAGAGCCGGGGGGAGTGAATGGGGTGTCGGCGAGGTCGGGGCGACGACCAGAAGACGATCCACGCGGCGCAACGGCGACCAGGGCGATGCAGGGAGGCTGGGTGGTGCGTGGCGAGCTCGGGCGCGCCATGCTCACCTCCCTGCCTGCTCTGGCAAGGGGAAGCAGCTGGCTGGCACGGGCCAGCACAGTGCTGGGCCGGCTGGGCTGGGCAGGTAGGTCCAGGTAAGTCTACTCCTTTTATTTATTTTTCTGTTTTCTGTTTTTATTTAATATATCTGCAACTTTGTTGAATTTAATAAAATACCTAGGCAACTTCAAAAATCACCAAACTATTCCTGGCCCATAGTTGGATTATTTCCAACATGAAACATTTTAGTTTGGAGATATTTGAGCATTTAAATATTTTATATTATTTTAAATGCCCAAATTCAAATATTTATGATTTAATTCAAAAACCCTAGGATGGCCTAGGAAAATGTGCACCACTTTTGGCAGAGGTTCTGAACCAAGACAAAAATGATGGGCATTTTAGAAGGGCATTTCAGGTTCATTGAAAATTATTTTAGTAAACCCTAGTAGGTTTCAGAGGGGACTGGGGGTTCTGTCATCCCCATTTCAAGTTTCTGATGAATGAGTAAACATGATGCAACACTCTAATGCATGACTAGCTAGGGTGTGACAACTCACCCCCACTCAAAAGAATCTCGTCCCGAGATTTGGGTTCCTCCGAGAAGAAGGCGGGATACTCGAGTCGAAGATGATCCTCCCTTTCCCAAGTTGCTTCATCTTCAGAATGGTGCGACCATTGAACTTTGAGAAACTTGATGTTATGACGTCGGGTGGTACGCTCGGCCTGATCGAGGATACGAATGGGGTACTCTCGATATGTAAGATCATCTTGGAGATCAAGTGTTTCGTGGTCCACTTCACGGATAGGATCTGAGAAGCAACGCCTGAGTTGAGAAACGTGGAAGACATCGTGAACTCTGGAGAGGTGCGGAGGTAGTTCCAACTGGTAGGCAACTTCTCCTCGTTTGGCAAGAATGCGAAAAGGTCCAATGTAACGAGGAGCCAATTTGCCTTTGATACCGAAACGATGGGTTCCCTTCAGAGGGGTGACCCGAAGGTAAGCCTTCTCGTCAACCTCGAAAGTCATAGCCTTATGTTTTCGGTCATATTGACTCTTTTGACGGGATTGGGCTGTTTTCAACTTTTCACGAACGATACGAACTTGATCTTCCGCTTCCTGAATCATGTCCGGGCCAAAGAATTGTCTTTCCCCGGTCTCTGACCAGTTAAGGGGTGTTCGACATCGTCGTCCATAGAGAACTTCAAAAGGGGCTTTACCCAAGCTAGATTGATAGCTATTGTTGCAAGCGAATTCGGCAAATGGAAGGCACTTCTCCCAGTCCATTCCGAAAGAGACAACAGAGGCTCGAAGCATGTCTTCTAGAATTTGGTTGACGCGTTCCACTTGACCACTTGACTGAGGGTGGAAAGCGGTGCTAAAGAAGAGACGGGTTCCCATAGCATTTTGAAAGCTTTCCCAAAATCGAGAGGTGAAAAGACTTCCTCGATCCGAATTGATTTCCAAAGGAACACCATGGAGGGACACTATCCGGGAGATGTATAAGTCTGCCAGTTGACTAGCGGTTATACTCTCACGAACAGGTAAGAAATGAGCTACTTTGGAAAGACGATCGACCACGACGAAAATAGCATTATTCCCTCTTTTGGTTCTGGGAAAGCCGGTAATGAAATCCATACCAATTTTATCCCATTTCCATTCAGGAATAGCTAAGGGTTGAAGGGTGCCAGCAGGCCGTTGATGCTCTGCTTTTACACGACGACAGACGTCGCAATTAGCAATATACTGAGCGATTTCTCTCTTCATCCTAGTCCACCAGAACCTCTGGCGTAGGTCCTGATACATCTTAGTACTACCGGGATGAATGGTGAGAGGAGATTCATGAGCTTCCTTAAGGATTAATTGCCTTAGGTTGCGCACTTTGGGAACTACTAATCGATCCCCGAAGTACACGACTCCTTGATCATTAATGGAGAAGCAATTCGCAATTCCTTTCTGAATGTTTCTCTTGATGCGGGAGATTCCCGGATCTACCTTCTGTGCTTTGATAATTTGATCCGTAAGGGTAGGTTTTGCCACCAAGGTGGAAAGAAAACCTTGAGGTACAATGTGAAGGTTAAGCTTCCGAAATTCCTCATGGAGAAGCAGTTGACTTTGTTGTAACATCAGGTTGTTACAATAAGATTTACGACTTAGCGCATCAGCCATGACGTTGGCTTTTCCTGGGGTGTAGGTTATTCCTAAGTCGAAGTCTGTGATCAATTCAACCCAACGTCTCTGCCTGAGATTCAAATCCGGTTGGGTGAAGATGTACTTCAGACTTTGGTGATCAGTGAATATTTCGCAACGATTACCGAGGAGGTAATGTCGCCGGGTCTTAAGTGCATAGACTACGGCTGCAAGCTCTAGATCATGAGTAGGATAGTTCTCCTCATGTGGGTGCAATTGCCGTGAAGCGTAAGCAATTACGTGTCGATCTTGCATGAGAATGCAACCTAGTCCTTGTCGCGAGGCGTCGCAGTAGATAACAAAGTCCTTAGAGAAATCTGGCGGTACCAGTACGGGAGTCCATTCGAACTTCTTATCTTTCTTGAGGAGTTCGGTTAGAGGTTTAGCAACTTTGGAGAAGTTCTCGACAAAGCGACGGCAATAGCTCGCTAAGCCTAGAAAACTCCGAACTTGCTTGACCGATTCGGGTGGAGTCCAATCAAGGACGGCTTGAACTCGCTCAGGGTTAACAGCAATACCTTTACCAGATATTACATGACCCAGATAGGTCACTTCTGACAACCAGAATTCACATTTTGAAAATTTGGCATAAAGGCGATGCTCTCGAAGTTTCTTCAATACTAGCCTTAGATGTTCGGCATGTTCTTCCTTGTTCTTGGAGTAGATGAGTATATCATCGAGATAAACTACGACGAATTTATCCAAATACTCCATGAAGATTGAGTTCATTAACCGAGAAAAGGTGGCTGGAGCGTTGGTTAAGCCGAAGGACATGACGGTGTACTCGTATTGACCATAACGAGTAACAAAGGCCGTTTTAGGAATGTCCCCGTTTCTGATTTTGATTTGATGGTAGCCCAACCTCAAATCCATCTTGGAGAAGACTGAGGATCCAGCAAGCTGATCATACAGATCGTTGATCCTGGGGAGTGGATATTTGTTCTTGATTGTGACCAAATTGACAGGTCGGTAATCTACAACCATCCGGTCCGTACCATCCTTCTTCTTGACGAATAGGATGGGGCAAGCCCACGGAGATGAGCTAGGTCGGATGAAACCCTTTTTCAAGGATTCATCGAGTTGTTTCTTAAGCTCGGCTAGTTCTAGGGGTGCCATCTTGTAGGGTCTTCTAGCAATCGGAACGGTTCCTGGAATGAGGTCTATTACGAACTCAACATCCCTGTCAGGTGGAACACCTGGCAATTCCTCTGGAAAGACATCCGGGAAGTCACGGACTACCGGAACGTCCTCAAGGTCTGGCAAAGGGCTGGCGTTAAGAGAATATAATTGTCGCTTGGCTATTCGGGTCAAGACATTGACTATCTTTCCCGAAGGATGGGTGAGTTGAACAGTCCGAGAGAAGCAATCAATTTTGGCTTGATGAGCTGACATCCAGTCCATACCCAAAATGATATTAATATCTGAAGATTTAAGGGCTATCAAAGATGCGAGAAAAACAAGTCTGTCGACTTGGATTTCATTTCCATGGCTTACTCTAGAAGTTTGCCATTTGGATCCCGGAGTTTGAATTACCATAGAGGATGGCAAGTCACAGAATGCAACGTTATGCAAACGAGCATAATTTTCAGATATAAAAGAATGAGAGGCTCCTGTATCGAAAAGAACAGATGCCGGGTGGCAATTAACAAGAAGCGTACCGAGAACGACGTTGGGATCTTCTTGAGCTTCTTCGGCAGAGATACAGTTGACATGGCCACGTGAAGCGGTGACCGGTTTAGCATGAAACACTTTCCCTGTCGGCTTGCCACGGCCAACAGCTTTAGCAGATTGATTGGGGTTGGTCTGGGGACACTCACGCATATAATGACCAGATTCCCCACACTTGAAACAAGTCACGGAACTGGTACGTGGAGGAGCATTGTTAGATGGACCCCCATAGGGCTTGGCCGGTGCAGACTGTTGAACAGGGCGAGGCGCCTGGAAAGATGGCCTCGGTGTGAACCTGGGTGGCAGGGCGGTGTTGGGTATCCACACGCGGCGCTTCTGAGGACCAGCACCGGATGAGGAACCCGTGTCACGTCCATGCTTGCGTGTTGCATCATAGTCAGTCTGACCAGTTTCAGCACTGATGGCTTTGTTGACAAGTTTCGGAAAAGATGTGCACTCATGCAGACGGAGGTCGCGGCGAAGCTCAGGACTAAGGCCCTTACGGAACCTTGCTTGCTTCTTGGCGTCAGTAGACACTTCCTCAGTTGCATATCGGGCGAGATTACCAAACTCTCTGCTATAGGCATCCACAGAAAGTCGGCCTTGGGTGAAACTGCAAAATTCTTCACGTTTACGGTCCATGAGACCCTCCGGAATGTGATGCTCACGGAAAGCCTCGCTGAACTCAGCCCAAGTAGTGACATGGCCCGCTGGGCGCATAGCTCCATAATTCTCCCACCACAGGCTGGCGGGGCCTTCAAGATGATATGCAGCAAAGGTGACCTTGTCAGCCTCCGCTACTAGCGCGGAACGCAGTTTGTGAGAGATACTGCGAAGCCAGTCATCAGCGTCGAGAGGCTCGACGGAGTGATGGAACGTGGGTGGATGCAATTTAATAAAATCACTGAGTGACACCACGTTAGCCCTCTGATGGTGTGCTGTGTTCTGTTCAATACGCTCCAACAAACGGTTTGTCTCCCGCTTGTTTCTCTCAGCTTCCATCATAACTTCGGCTAGTGAAGGAGGATGAGGCAGATTTTCATTCCTGGCTTCACTGCCTTCGGCCTGCTCTTGGGAAGCAGGGTTGGCGCGCGTGTTGACCATCCTAGGTAAACAAGACAATGATTTAGTCAGAATGATGAAATTCCGACATGGGATACATAATGTAAGGAATAACTCGGAATGCAAGATGATCATCCGTATGACATGGTAGATACAGAAACTGCTTCTTTATTCCATCGTCATACACACCATACAGGGTTTAGTACAAGACCAAACAAAGTACTATTACGGTGAGAAAAGGATTACATCTCATCGGAGGCATTCCAAGCTCCTATACATTATTTTTCTACATCTCCGGAAGGAGTACAGACTAGGTCATATCCCACGAGTCACGCAGGACGATAGACGACACGGCTAGTGCGAACTAGTGATACTACCACTACTCAGACCGATCCGTAGTAGTCCTCGTAGAAGTCACCTCCATAGCCTGGAAGTTCAACGTGATCATCCGGAAACAGACGGTCTCGCGGAGCTTGTGGACCATAGGGGCTAGGATGAGGTCTTGGACCAACAAACGGTGGCCTGCGGGGACCGCGAGGTGGGGTGATGCCTCCTACATCACGCCAAACCATCACGTCTGGCAGAGCAGATCTCACAGGATAGAGATCGCGCATATCTGAGAATCCAGCTTGCACTGCCGGTGCGAACCGAGTCAAAGTGGCCCAGTGGTCAGCACGGGTATTGAAGAGCTCTAACCTTAAGGCCCGATTTTCACGGTCCTTATCCTCGAGCATCTCAGCAGTGGTGCGAGTCCGTGAATCCTCCTGAGTGGAGTCAGCATAGATAGCTTGGAGATATCCTTGTGCTCCCGGGAGTGATCCTGGCATATACCGGAAGTCAGAGTCCCGAAATAAACCAGATCTGACTCGCATAATGGTCATCATAGAGTAGGCGGCATCCTGCACAGCCATCTCAATAGTAACCCCGAGTCCATAGGAGCAGTGAAGAGGCTCGGTGGATCCAGGATAAGATGGAAATATCCTGACAGTGCAGAGATACTGGCTTTGATTGAAATCTCGGAATTGCTCTTCGACCGTGTACTCAGGATACCAGCGGTATCCAGCCTCAGCCATTACCCTGACCAACTTGGCAGTATGGCCGGGTACATCTAGGCATCGAGTTAGGCGAACCACTTGATTGAGGTCGCGAGTGGCCATCTGAAAGCACAATTATAATGCAAAGGCATTAGAATTTCTAGCAAAATTTCGGCAGCATAACAGCTGTAAATGCTCAAAAAGGATATTGAGACATTTGACAATGGATTTCGTACACACTCAACATCATCACATCAAAGTTCTGGAACCATTCTAACAACATAATGTGGTAGTAGAACTGAACTAGGCTTGTAACCATCAAACTTATAAGGTACTACTGATTAGTAACACGTGATCCTGATAGAGAGAACAGATCCTAATTCCTTAACCCCCGGTGGAAGAATGGACTGACTCAGATCAGAAAGTCATAAGGTATAAGGAGTAAAAAGAGCCTTACGTTCCAACCCACAAACAATTCCCCTACATATAACTAAAGAATTTCTAGACTCAACATCGACCAGTTTGGCTTGGAGAACCTACAGGCAGTCCGGCTCTGATGCCAACGCTGTCAGGACCCCGACTCGATGTCACATCGATCTAGCTGGTAACACCTCATATCACTTTGTGGCCTCACGCACGGTATCCCCACGGGTGTCGTCTTACCTTTTCCCGGGACCGTTTGCGCCTTTTGGCTCACGTATATGATAGTGTCGCTAGCATCCATATGATAAAGAGCCCGGGCTGACATGACTAGTCGTAAACCCAAAGTGGCACAGACTTACAGGGACAGACATCCATGACCCAGCTTCGAACGTGTCGGTCATCAGCAAGTGGGTCCGGGCTGTAGCACTGGGCTAGCAGGACTCCGGTAAACCGGGCTGTAGCGGGCTAACAGGACTCCGGTACTCAAAGCGTGACATTTCCCCGAAGGGACAGACACAGGAACGAAGAAGGACACATGCCGGCCAGCCTAAGTGTTCCAGAGCAGTAGCAAGCTACCATGGCTCAGCGGTAACACTAGGAGACATTTCCCGGTAAGAGAGGCTACTAAAGATAAACAACTAGATAGTCAGATCCCACACATACCAAGCATTTCAATCATACACACAGTATGCTCGATATGTGCAAATACAACGAAGCATCACAACATGACTCTATGACACAGGTACTTTATTTAAGGCTCAGGGAGCCATACATACATACACAAAGGTACGGGTCTCACGACCCAACATACAAGTCATACAGTCATACAAGCCAGCAGCGGAAGTAACTTGTCTGAGTACAGACAACTAGTAAAATAAAAGAGGCTTGGAAAGCCTAGCTATACTACGTGGTCCATCACAAGCTCAGGGTCACCACCTGGGTCTTTAGCCTACTCGTTGATGTCAACGTCTACATAGAACCCATCAGAAGGGGTTGCAGCGTCTTCTGTAAAAATGTAGATTATAGCAACATGAGTACAAAGGTACTCAGCAAGACTTACATCAGATCCTACATACATGCATAGTATCAAGAAGGGTTGGTGGAGTTATTGCAGCAAGCCAGCTTTGACTCTTGGCTAGGCTATTCTACGATACTCCAACTGAAATGGTTTTGCGCACACGAGTCCACTACTCACCACTTCAATACACTACCGAGGATCCACCTCCGTCTTCCTACGGAAGAGCCATCCTCGGCACTCACACTTATCTTGAGGCTTTTAGTAGTTTCCATTTACTTGTCTATGAACTGTATAGGCAACCAAGTAGTCCTTTACCGCGGACGCGGCTATTCGAATAGATCATGTTAACCCTGCAGGGGGTACTTCTTCATACACGCTCTCACCACTTACCATCGTTTACACGACATGTACTCGGCAACCTTCAAGCGGAAGCCCAACGTGGGTGTCGGCCACGACCTACCTAATCACCTAAGCCTCCAGTCCAGGTTTATCGCCTATTCAGGTTCCATCCGCAGGGAGTCCGGCCGAGGTTTCCCATACGGCCCCGAACGATGTGAACAGGGTTCCCGAGATACCTAACGGGTATTCGGTACACCGTGCCACGTACCTACCGCATCACAGCCCACCCCTACGGTCAGCGCTGTCCACGGCCTCCAGTAGGCTACAAACACCAGAAACTACTTGCAACTCCTGGACGGAGAACTAGGGTGAGTAAGAAGTCGAGAGGGTCCATTGGTTTCGGGCCCAATGCATGGTAGTAGCTGATTCTTAAATCACACATACAGATCTCAGTGCTTAAGGTCGGCTTCAATGAAACAACCCACCATGTACTCTTACATGGCCAATCATCGATACCTTTACCAAATCGTGTTCACCACACCACTCTCATTACCGACATAATCATTTCACTCTAGCCCATCACCCAGATGAACCAGACCTGACACGACTCTAAGCATAGCAGGCATAGCAAGGTAGGAACAACACATACATAGGGCTCAATCAACTCCTACACATGCTAGTGGGTTTCATCTAGTTACTGTGGCAATGACAGGTCATGCAGAGGAAATGGGTTCAACTACCGTAGCACACAGCAGTTTGAATCGCGTTGTCTTAATGCAGTAAAAGAGAGCAGGAGCGAGAACATGGGATTGTATCGATATGATCAAATGGTTGGTTGCTTGCCTGATGGTTCGATGCACGGATACGGTTCTTCGTTAGGGTAATCACGGTACTCCTCGGGAACAGAACCTGTCGCAAGGGACATCGATACACAAGCATCACCAAACAATATGCAACAATATGATGCATGCATGA
>NC_057806.1:543193577-543219877 GCF_018294505.1 Triticum aestivum | reverse complement strand
GAAGGGACAGACACAGGAACGAAGAAGGACACATGCCGGCCAGCCTAAGTGTTCCAGAGCAGTAGCAAGCTACCATGGCTCAGCGGTAACACTAGGAGACATTTCCCGGTAAGAGAGGCTACTAAAGATAAACAACTAGATAGTCAGATCCCACACATACCAAGCATTTCAACCATACACACAATATGCTCGATATGTGCAAATACAACGAAGCATCACAACATGACTCTATGATACAAGTACTTTATTTAAGGCTCAGGGAGCCATACATATCATACACACAGGTACGGGTCTCACGACCCAACATACAAATCATACAGTCATACAAGCCAACAGCGGAAGTACTTTGTCTGGGTACAGACAACTAGTAAAATAAAAGAGGCTTGGAAAGCCTAGCTATACTACGTGGTCCATCACAAGCTCAGGGTCACCACCTGGGTCTTTAGCCTACTCGTTGATGTCAACGTCTACATCAAACCCATCAGAAGGGGTTGCAGCGTCTTCTGTAAAAATGTAGATTATAGCAACATGAGTACAAAGGTACTCAGCAAGACTTACATCAGATCCTACATACATGCATAGTATCAAGAAGGGTCGGTGGAGTTATTGCAGCAAGCCAGCTTTGACTTTTGGCTAGACTATCCTACGATACTCCAACTTGAAATAGTTTTGCGCACACGAGTCCACTACTCACCACTTCAATACACTACCGAGGATCCACCTCCGTCTTCCTACGGAAGAGCCATCCTCAGCACTCACACTTATCTTGAGGCTTTTAGTAGTTTCCATTTACTTGTCTATGAACTGTATAGGCAACCAAGTAGTCC
This sequence comes from Triticum aestivum, assembly GCF_018294505.1. NCBI lineage: Eukaryota > Viridiplantae > Streptophyta > Magnoliopsida > Poales > Poaceae > Triticum > Triticum aestivum. Next base: position 543,219,050 of record NC_057806.1, on the reverse strand, counting down.
TTTACCGCGGACGCGGCTATTCGAATAGATCATGTTAACCCTGCAGGGGGTACTTCTTCATACACGCTCTCACCACTTACCATCGTTTACACGACATGTACTCGGCAACCTTCAAGCGGAAGCCCAACGTGGGTGTCGGCCACGACCTACCTAATCACCTAAGCCTCCAGTCCAGGTTTATCGCCTATTCAGGTTCCATCCGCAGGGAGTCCGGCCGAGGTTTCCCATACGGCCCCGAACGATGTGAACAGGGTTCCCGAGATACCTAACGGGTATTCGGTACACCGTGCCACGTACCTACCGCATCACAGCCCACCCCTACGGTCAGCGCTGTCCACGGCCTCCAGTAGGCTACAAACACCAGAAACTACTTGCAACTCCTGGACGGAGAACTAGGGTGAGTAAGAAGTCGAGAGGGTCCATTGGTTTCGGGCCCAATGCATGGTAGTAGCTGATTCTTAAATCACACATACAGATCTCAGTGCTTAAGGTCGGCTTCAATGAAACAACCCACCATGTACTCCTACATGGCCTCTCATCGATACCTTTACCAAATCGTGTTCACCACACCACTCTCATTACTGACATAATCATTTCACTCTAGCCCATCACCCGGATGAACCAGACCTGACACGACTCTAAGCATAGCAGGCATAGCAAGGCAGGAACAACACATACATAGGGCTCAATCAACTCCTACACATGCTAGTGGGTTTCATCTAGTTACTGTGGCAATGACAGGTCATGCAGAGGAAATGGGTTCAACTACCGTAGCACACAGCAGTTTGAATCGCGTTGTCTTAATGCAGTAAAAGAGAGCAGGAGCGAGAACATGGGATTGTATCGATATGATCAAATGGTTGGTTGCTTGCCTGATGGTTCGATGCACGGATACGGTTCTTCGTTAGGGTAATCACGGTACTCCTCGGGAACAGAACCTGTCGCAAGGGACATCGATACACAAGCATCACCAAACAATATGCAACAATATGATGCATGCATGAAACATGGCAATATGAGTGTATTGGGCTAATGCAACTAAAGCCAGAAGGGTTTGGACAAATTTGAATCAAAGATTCAAATTTCAAATTCAAATATGGCCTTTTAAAGTGCTTTTCCTTGTTCTGCTTGAAACATCAACTTAACTTGTTTGATCATGCATGAAAATGGTACAGATGGATAGATTGGATTTTTCTGATCATTTTTCATATATAATTTGTCCAATTTGGAGTTACAGAATAAAAGTTATGAATTTTTGAAGTTTAATTAATATTCTGGAATTTCCTGATTTAATTTAAATCCAGAAATTCAATTACTGCGTCAGCCTGACGTCACAGTGGCATCAGCAGGTCAACAGGGCTGGCTCGGGTCAAACCTGACGTGTGGGGTCCACACGTCAGTGACACAGGGGCTAATCCCGCGTTGACCCGGGCTGGTTAGCTTTGACTAGGCCCTGGGCCCACTTGTCAGCGTCAGTAGGTGGGGGGGTTAGTGACTAATTAACTAAGCCACGTCAGCCCGCCGGAGTTCTGGCCGGCGGCGACCATTAGCGCGGCGGCGAGAGTGGTTTTGGTCGTTTCGGCCACCAGAGGGGCCGCGGAGACCACCGGAGTGGAGCTGAGGCCGACCCGCAGCTCTTGGCGGAGCCCGTTGGGGTCGGGGTGGCCGGAGTCGACGGCGGCGAGCTCGGCTGCGGTCGCCGGGGTTCGGTCGTGCACGGGATTGGTGTTGGAGCTCGAAGTCGAGCAAGGCGAGGCGCTAGGAATGCTCTACGGGGTCTTGCGAACTTGTTTGACTCGCCGGGGTGACCAAATGGTCACCGGAGCTGCGTCGACGGCGAGCTCGGCGACGGCGGAGGTTCGGCCGTGGTGGGGAGGTGGCTACGGTGAGGGAACGAGGGGAAGGAGAGGGGGAAACGGTGGCGTAGCTCACCGCGGTTGCAGTGGGCGTCGAAGCGGGCTCGGGGACGCGCTGGAGACGGCGAATTCGACGGCGACGGTGGTCGGAGCCCGAAGAGGGGAACGGCAACGTGACGGCGATGCAGGGCTTCCGGGGAGCTGTGGAGCGGTGAGGAGGAAGAGGGAGTCGAGGCGGAGCTCCTGAGCTATTTGGGGGAGCGAGGGGTGGTCGGAGACGGTGGCTATGGCGAACGGCGGCGACGGTGGTGTTCGGTCGGGCGGGGGAGAGAGCGAGGGAGAGCCGGGGGGAGTGAATGGGGTGTCGGCGAGGTCGGGGCGACGACCAGAAGACGATCCACGCGGCGCAACGGCGACCAGGGCGATGCAGGGAGGCTGGGTGGTGCGTGGCGAGCTCGGGCGCGCCATGCTCACCTCCCTGCCTGCTCTGGCAAGGGGAAGCAGCTGGCTGGCACGGGCCAGCACAGTGCTGGGCCGGCTGGGCTGGGCAGGTAGGTCCAGGTAAGTCTACTCCTTTTATTTATTTTTCTGTTTTCTGTTTTTATTTAATATATCTGCAACTTTGTTGAATTTAATAAAATACCTAGGCAACTTCAAAAATCACCAAACTATTCCTGGCCCATAGTTGGATTATTTCCAACATGAAACATTTTAGTTTGGAGATATTTGAGCATTTAAATATTTTATATTATTTTAAATGCCCAAATTCAAATATTTATGATTTAATTCAAAAACCCTAGGATGGCCTAGGAAAATGTGCACCACTTTTGGCAGAGGTTCTGAACCAAGACAAAAATGATGGGCATTTTAGAAGGGCATTTCAGGTTCATTGAAAATTATTTTAGTAAACCCTAGTTGGTTTCAGAGGGGACTGGGGGTTCTGTCATCCCCATTTCAAGTTTCTGATGAATGAGTAAACATGATGCAACACTCTAATGCATGACTAGCTAGGGTGTGACAAACTCGCTCAGGGTTAACAGCAATACCTTTACCAGATATTACATGACCCAGATAGGTCACTTCTGACAACCAAAATTCACATTTAGAAAATTTGGCATAAAGGCGATGCTCTCGAAGTTTCTTCAACACTAGCCTTAGATGTTCGGCATGTTCTTCCTCGCTCTTGGAGTAGATGAGTATATCATCGAGGTAAACCACGACGAATTTATCCAAATACTCCATGAAGATTGAGTTCATTAACCGAGAAAAGGTGGCTGGAGCGTTGGTTAAACCGAAGGACATGACGGTGTACTCGTATTGGCCATAACGAGTAACAAAGGCCGTTTTAGGAATGTCCCTGTTCCTGATTTTGATTTGATGGTAGCCCAACCTCAAATCCATTTTGGAGAAGACTGAGGACCCAGCGAGCTGATCATATAGGTCGTTGATCCTGGGGAGCGGATACTTGTTCTTGATTGTGACCAAATTGACGGGTCGATAATCTACAACCATCCGGTCCGTACCATCCTTCTTCTTGACGAAGAGGACGGGGCAAGCCCGCGGAGATGAACTAGGTCGGATGAAACCCTTTTTCAAGGATTCATCGAGTTGTTTCTTAAGCTCGGCTAGTTCTAGTGGTGCCATCTTATAGGGTCTTCTAGCAATCGGGACGGTTCCTGGAATGAGGTCTATTACGAACTCAACATCCCTGTCAGGTGGAACACCTGGCAATTCCTCTGGGAAGACATCCGGGAAGTCACGGACTACCGGGACGTCCTCAAGGTCTGGCAAAGGGCTGGCGTTAAGAGAATATAACTGTCGCTTAGCTATTCGGGTCAAGACATTGACTATCTTCCCCAAAGGATGGGTGAGTTGAACAGTCCTAGAGAAGCAATCAATTTTGGCATGATGAGCTGACATCCAGTCCATACCCAAGATGATATTAATATCTGAAGATTTGAGAGCTATCAAAGATGCAAGGAAAACAAGTCTGTCGACTTGGATTTCATTTCCATAACTTACCCTGGAGGTTTGCCATCTAGAACCGGGAGTAGAAATTTCCATAGTGGATGGCATGTCACAGAATGCGGTGTTATGCAAACGAGCATAATTTTCGGATATAAATGAATGAGAGGCTCCTGTATCGAAAAGAACAGATGTCGGGTGGCAATTAACAAGGAGCGTACCGAGAACGACATTGGGATCTTCTTGAGCTTCTTCGGCAGAGATACAGTTGACATGGCCACGTGCAGCGGTGGCCGGCTTGGCGTGGAACACTTTCCCTGTCGGCTTGCCACGGCCAACAGCTTTAGCAGATTGGTTGGGGTTGGTTTGGGGACACTCACGCATATAGTGGCCAGATTCCCCACACTTAAAGCAAGTCACGGAACTGGTACGTGGAGGAGCACTGTTGGTTGGACCACCATAGGGCTTGGCTGGTGCAGACTGTTGAACGGGGCGAGGCGCCTGGAAGGATGGCCTTGGTGTGAACCTGGGTGGCAGGGCAGTGTTGGGCACCCACACGCAGCGCTTCTGAGGACCAGCACCGGATGAGGAACCCACGTCACGGCCATGCTTGCGTGTTGCGTCATAATCAGTCTGACCAGTCTCAACACTGATGGCCTTGTTAACAAGCTTCTGGAAAGATGTGCACTCATGCAGACGGAGGTCGCGGCGAAGCTCAGGACTAAGCCCCTTACGGAACCTTGCTTGCTTCTTGGCATCAGTAGAAACTTCCTCAGTGGCATAGCGTGCGAGGTTACCGAACTCCCTGCTATAAGCATCCATAGAGAGTCGGCCTTGGGTGAAATTGCAAAATTCCTCACGTTTACGGTCCATGAGACCCTCCGGAATGTGATGTTCACGGAAAGCCTCGCTGAATTCAGCCCAAGTAGTGACATGGCCCACTGGGCGCATAGCTCCATAATTCTCCCACCAGAGACTGGCGGGGCCTTCAAGATGATATGCAGCAAAGGTGACCTTGTCAGCCTCAGCTACTAGCGCGGAACGCAGTTTGTGAGAAATACTGTGAAGCCAGTCATCAGCGTCGAGAGGCTCGACGGAGTGGTGGAACGTGGGTGGATGTAACTTGATGAAATCACTGAGTGACACCAAGTTATTTCTCTGATGGTGTGCTGTGTTCTGCTCAATACGCTCCAACAAACGGTTGGTCTCCCGCTTGTTTCTCTCGGCTTCCATCATAACCTCGGCTAGGGAAGGAGGATGAGGCAGATTTGCATTCCTGACTTCACTGCCTTCGGCCTGCTCTTGAGGAGCAGGGTTATTGCGCGTGTTGACCATCCTAGGTAAACAAGACAATGATTTAGTCAGAATGATAAGATTCCGACATAGGATACAAAATGTAAGGAATAACTCGGAATGCAAGATGATCATCCGTATGACATGGTAGATACAGAAACTGCTTCTTTATTCCATCGTCATACACACCATACAAGGTTTAGTACAAGACCAAACAAGGTACTATTACGGTGAAAGGAAGATTACATCACATCGGAGGCATCCCAAGCTCCTATACATTATTTTTCTAGACCTCCGGAAGTGGTACAAACTAGGTCATATCCCACGAGTCACGCAGGACGATAGACGACACGGCTAGTACGAACTAGTGATACTACCACTAACTCAGACCGATCCGTAGTAGTCCTCGTAGAAGTTACCTCCATAGCCTGGTAGCTCAACATGATCATCCGGAAACAGACGATCTCGCGGAGCTTGTGGACCATAGGGGCTAGGATGAGGTCTTGGACCAACAGACGGTGGCCTGCGGGGACCGCGAGGTGGGGTGATGCCTCCTACATCACGCCAACCCATCACGTCTGGCAGAGCAGATCTCACAGGATAGAGATCGCGCATATCCGAATATCCAGCTTGCACCGCCGGTGCAAACCGAGTCAATGTTGCCCAATGGTCAGCACGGGTATTGAAAAGCTCTAGCCTCAAGGCCCGATTTTCACGGTCCTTATCCTCGAGCATCTCAGGAGTGGTGCGGGTCCGGGAATCCTCCTGAGTGGGGTCAGCATAGATAGCCTGGAGATACCCTTGTGCTCCCGGAAGTGATCCTGGCATATACCAGAAATCAGAGTCCCGAAATAGGCCAGACCTGACTCGCATGATGGTCATCATAGAGTAGGCGGCGTCCTGCACAGCCATCTCAATAGTAACCCCGAGTCCATAGGAGCAGTGAAGGGGCTCGGTGGATCCAGGATAAGATGGAAATATCCTGACAGTGCAGAGATACTGGCTTTGATTAAAGTCTCGAAATTGCTCTTCGACCGTGTACTCGGGATACCAACGGTATCCAGCCTCAGTCATTACCCTGACCAACATGGCGGTATGGCCGGGTACATCTAGGCATCGAGTCAGGCGAACCACTTGATTGAGGTCGCGAGTGGCCATCTGAAAGCACAACCATAATGCAAAGGCATTAGAATTTCTAGCAAAATTTCGGCAGCATAACAGCTGTAAATGCTCAAGAAGGATTTTGAGACATTTGACAAAGGATTTCATACACACTCAACATCATCATATCAAAGTTCTGAGTCCATCCTAACAACATGATGTGGTAGTAGAACTGAACTAGGCTTGTATCCATCAAACCTATAAGGTACTATTGATTAGTAACACGTGATCCTGATAGAGAGAAAATATCCTAATTCCTTAACCCCCGGTGGAAGAATAGACTGACTCAGATCAGAATGTCATAAGATAAAGGAGTAAAAAGAGCCTTACGTTCCAACCCACAAACAATTCCCCTACATATAACTAAAGAATTTCTAGACTCAACATCGACCAGTTTGGCTTGGAGAACCTACATGCAGTCCGGCTCTCATGCCAACGCTGTCAGGACCCCGACTCGATGTCACATCGATCTAGCTTGTAACACCTCATATCACTTTGCGGCCCCACGCACGGTTTCCCCACGGGTGTCGCCTTACCTTTGCCCGGGACCGTTTGCGCCTTTTGGCTCACGTATATGATAGTGTCGCTAGCATCCATATGATAAGGAGCCCGGGCTGACATGACTAGTCGTAAATCCAAAGTGGCACAGGCTTACAGGGACAGGCATCCATGACCCAGCTTCGAACGTGTCGGTCATCAGCAAGTGGGTCCGGGCTGTAGCACTCGGCTAGCAGGACTCCGGTAAACCGGGCTGTAGCGGGCTAACAGGACTCCGGTACTCAATGCGTGACATTTCCCCAAAGGGACAGACACAGGAACGAAGTAGGACACATGCCGGCCAGCCTAAGTGTTCCGGAGCAGTAGCAAGCTACCATGGCTCAGTGGAGACACTAGGAGACATTTCCCGGTAAGAGAGGCTACTAAAGATAAACAACTAGATAGTCAGATCCCACACATACCAAGCATTTCAATCATACACACAATATGCTCGATATGTGCAAATACAACAAGGCATCACAACATGACTCTAAGACACAAGTACTTTATTTAAGGCTTAGAGAGCCATACATAACATACACATAGGTACGGGTCACACGACCCATCATTCAAGTCATACAGTCATACAAACCAGCAGCAGAAGTAACTTGTCTGAGTACAGACAACTAGTAAAATAAAAGAGGCTTGGAAAGCCTAGCTATACTACGTGGTCCTTCACAAGCTCAGGATCTCCACCTGGGCCTTAGCCTACTCATTGATGTCAACGTCTACGTAGAATCCATCAGAAGGGGTTACTGCGTCTTCTGTAAAAATGTAAATTATAGCAACATGAGTACAAAGGTACTCAGCAAGACTTATATCAAATCCTACATACATGCACATTATCAAGAAGGGTTGGTGGAGTTGTTGCAGCAAGCCAGCTTTGACTCTTGGCTAGGCTAACCTACGAGACTCCAACTTGAAATGGTTTTGCGCACACGAGTCCACTACTCACCACTTCAATACACTACCGAGGATCCACCTCCGTCTTCCTACGGAAGAGCCATCCTCGGCACTCACACTTATCTTGAGGCTTTTAGTAGTTTCCATTTACTTGTCTATGAACTGTATAGGCAACCAAGTAGTCCTTTACCGCGGACGCAGCTATTCGAATAGATCATGATAACCCTGCAGGGGTGTACTTCTTCATACATGTTTCCACCACTTAGCGTCTGCACACGACATGTGCTCGGCAGACTTCAAGCGAAAGCCGACGTGGGTGTAGACCACGACCTACCTAAACACCTAAGTCTCTAGTCCAGGTTTATCGCCTATCCAGGTTCCATCCGCAGGGAGTCCGGCCGAGGTTTCCCATACGGCCCCGAACGATGTGAAAAGGGTTCCCGAGATACCTAACGGGTATTCGGTACACCCGGCCACGTACCTACCGCATCACAGCCCACCCCTACGGTCAGCGCTGTCCACGGCCTCCAGTAGGCTACAAACACCAGAAACTACTTGCAACTCCTGGACAGAGAGCTAGGGCGAATAAGAAGTCGAGCGGGGTCATATTTCAGGGCCCAATGCATGGTAGTAGCTGTATCTTAAATCACACATACAGATCTCAGTGCTTAAGGTCGGCTTCAATGAAACAACCCACCATGTACTCCTACATGGCCTCTCATCGATACCTTTACCAAATCGTGTTCACCACACCACTCCCATTACCGACATAATCATTTCACTCTAGCCCATCACCCAGATGAACCAGACCTGACACGACTCTAAGCATAGCAGGCATAGCAAGGTAGGAACAACACATACATATGGCTCAATCAAATCCTACACATGCTAGTGGGTTTCATCTAGTTACTGTGGCAATGACAGGTCATGCAGAGGAAATGGGTTCAACTACCGTAACACACAGCAGTTTGAAATGTGTTGTCTTAATGCAGTAAAAGAGAGCAGGAGCGAGAACATGGGATTGTATCGATATGATCAAATAGTTGGTTGCTTGCCTGATGGTTCGATGCACTGATACGGTTCTTCGTTAGGGTAATCACGGTACTCCTCGGGAACAGAACCTGTCGCAAGGGACATCGATACACAAGCATCACCAAACAATATGCAACAATATGATGCATGCATGAAACATGGCAATATGAGTGTATTGGGCTAATGCAACTAAAGCCAGAAGGGTTTGGACAAATTTGAATCAAAGATTCAAATTTCAAATTCAAAGATGGCCTTTTAAAGTGCTTTTCCTTGTTCTGCTTGAAACATCAACTTAACTTGTTTGATCATGCATGAAAATGGTACAGATGGATAGATTGGATTTTTCTGATCATTTTTCATATATAATTTGTCCAATTTGGAGTTACAGAATAAAAGTTATGAATTTTTGAAGTTTAAATTATATTCTGGAATTTCCTATATTAGATTAAATCCAGAAAATCAATTACTGCGTCAGCCTGACGTCAGTGTGACATCAGCATGTCAACGGGACACGGTCCGGGTCAAACCTGACAGTGGGTCCCGCGTGTCAGTGTGATTAATTAAACTAGAATTAATTTAAACGAATCCTAATTAGTTAACAGGGCTGGGCCCCACCTGTCATTGACTCAGGGGAGTCAACCAGGGCCCACCCGTGGTCAAACCCGGGTCGGCTGCACCGGCGTTTAGCCGCCGGCGAGCCCGACGCGGCGGCGGAAGTGGTTTTTGCCGTTCCGGCAACCAAACGAGCCGCGGAGGCCACCGGAGAGGAGCTGAGGACGAGCCGCAGCTCTTGGTGGAGTCCGTTGGGGTCGGGGTGGCCGGAGTTGGCGCCGGCGACGACTTTGGCGGCCACCGGAGTTCGGCCGAAGTCGAACTTGTCGCAAGAGGGGTCGGTGAGGTGCGGGGAGTAGCTAGTTAGGTGCTACGTGACGCAGTGAGCCTGATGGACACCGTGGAGTGGCCGGAGGACGACCGGGAGCACGTCGGCGACGAGCTCCACGGTGGTGGGTGCGGTCGAGCTCCGGGAGGTCGCTACACGGCTCGGGACCAAGAAAAGAAGGGAGGGGAAGATGGTAAGCTCACAAGGAGTTCGACGAAGCCCTTGGTGCGGCCAGGGACGGACCGGAGCGACGACGGCGTTGAAGGGGATCTCCGGCGACGGCTGTTCGGGCGAGGTCGTTGCGGTGGACTCGGGCGTTGCGAGCGCTCGGGGCTCGGCTTGCTCGATGAAGTGGACAGTGGCGGAGCTCCTGGACACGACGAGAGGACGCACGGGCGGCGGGGAGCACGGCTACGACGTAGGCACGACGGCGGTAGCGTCGGCCATGGCTGGGGGGGCGCGAGGGGGAGGAGCTGGAGAGGAGAGGGGGTGTCTAGGAGGTTCGGGGGAGAGAGGAGGAGCGATCCACGACGTCACCGAGCGAGGGGAGCGGCGAGGCGGCGACCAGGTGCGTGGCGCGCGCTGCGGTTGCCGTCGGGCACCTGCCTGCCTACCTGGCCGGCAAGCAGCTCGCTGGAGCGGCGCTGGGCTGGGCCGACAGGTGGGCCGGGTGCTGGGCGCCACGTAAGTTTTTCTATTTTTCCTGTTTTCTATTTTTTTAATACTTCTGCAACTTTGTTGAATTAATAAAAATACTTAGGCAACTCCTAAAATCACCAAACTACTCCTGGTCCATAGTTGGATTATTTCCAACATGAAACATTTTAGTTTGGAGATATTTGAGCATTTAAATATTTTATATAATTTTAAATGCCCAAATTCAATTATCTATGATTTAATTCAAAGACCCTAAGATGACCTAGGAAAATGTGCATCACTTCTGGCAGAGGTTCTGAACCAAGACAAAAATGATGGGCATTTTAGAACGGCATTTCAGGTTCATTGAAAAAGTTTTTAGTAAACCCTAGTTGGTTTCAGAGGGGGCTGGGGGTTCTGCCATCCCCATTTCAGGTTTCTGATGAAAGAATAAACATGATGCAACACTCTAATGCATGAACTAGCTAGGGTGTGACAACTCACCCCCACTCAAAAGAATCTCGTCCCGAGATTTGGGTTCCTCCGGGAAGAAGGCGGGGTACTCGAGTCGAAGACGAACCTCCCTTTCCCAAGTTGCTTCATCCTCAGAATGGTGCGACCATTGAACTTTGAGAAACTTGATATTATGACGTCGAGTGGTACGCTCGGCCTGATCGAGGATACGAATGGGGTACTCTCGATACGTGAGATTATCTTGGAGATCAAGCGTTTCGTGGTCCACTCCACGGATAGGATCCGAGAAGCAACGCCTGAGTTGAGAAACGTGGAAAACATTGTGGACTCTGGAGAGATGCGGAGGTAGTTCCAACTGGTAGGCAACTTCTCCTCGTTTAGCGAGAATGCGAAAAGGTCCAATGTAACGAGGAGCCAATTTGCCTTTGATACCGAAACGATGGGTTCCCTTCAGAGGAGTAACCCGAAGGTAAGCCTTCTTGTCAACCTCGAAAGTCATAGCCTTATGTTTTCGGTCATATTGACTCTTTTGACGAGATTGGGCTGTTTTCAACTTTTCACGAACGATGCGAACTTGCTCTTCTGCTTCCTGAATCATATCCGGGCCAAAGAATTGTCTTTCCCCGGTTTCTGACCAGTTAAGGGGTGTTCGACACCGTCGTCCATAGAGGACTTCAAAAGGGGCTTTACCCAAGCTAGATTGATAGCTGTTGTTATAAGCGAATTCAACAAATGGAAGGCACTTCTCCCAATCCATTCCGAATGAGATAACAGAGGCTCGAAGCATGTCTTCTAGAATCTGGTTGACGCGTTCTACCTGACCACTCGATTGAGGGTGAAAGGCGGTGCTAAAGGAAAGGCGGGTTCCCATAGCATTTTGGAAGCTTTCCCAAAATCGAGAGGTGAAAAGACTTCCTCGATCCGAGTTAATTTCCAAAGGAACACCATGGAGAGACACTATTCGGGAGATGTATAAATCTGCCAATTGACTAGCAGTTATACTCTCACGAACAGGTAAGAAATGGGCCACTTTGGAAAGACGATCGACAACGACGAAGATAGCATTATTCCCTCTCTTGGTCCTGGGAAAACCGGTAATGAAATCCATACCAATTTTATCCCATTTCCATTCAGGAATAGCTAAGGGTTGAAGGGTGCCAGCAGGCCGCTGATGCTCTGCTTTTACACGACGATAGACGTCGCAATTAGCAATATACTGAGCAATTTCTCTCTTCATCCTAGTCAACCAGAACCTCTGGCGTAGGTCCTGATACATCTTAGTACTACCGGGATGAATGGTGAGAGGAGATTCATGAGCCTCCTTAAGGATCAACTGTCGTAGATGCTGGTTCTTGGGAACCACTAAACGGTTCTCAAAGTACACAACACCATGATCATTTGTGGAGAAACAACTAGCACCTCCGCTAGCAATGTTCTCCTTGATTTTAGATATTCCCTTATCTCGCTTTTGGGCAGCAATAATTTGATCTATAAGAGTAGGTTTCGCCACCAGGGTGGAGAGAAATCCTTGAGGAACAATGTGAAGGTTAAGCTTCCGAAATTCCTCATGGAGAAGCGGTTGACTTTGTTGTAACATCAGGTTGTTACAATAAGATTTACGACTTAGCGCATCAGCCATGACGTTGGCTTTCCCTGGGGTGTAAGTTATTCCTAAGTCGAAATCGGTGATCAACTCGACCCAACGTCTTTGCCTGAGATTCAAATCCGGTTGGGTGAAGATGTACTTCAGACTTTGGTGATCAGTGAATATTTCGCAACGATTACCGAGAAGGTAATGTCGCCAGGTTTTAAGTGCATAGACTACAGCTGCAAGCTCTAGATCATGAGTAGGATAATTCTCCTCATGTGGGTGCAATTGTCGTGAAGCGTAAGCAATTACATGTCGATCTTGCATGAGAATACAGCCTAGTCCTTGTCGCGAGGCGTCGCAGTAGATAACAAAGTCCTTAGAGAAATCTGGCGGTACCAGTACGGGAGCAGAAGTCAGGCGTCTTTTCAGTTCCTGAAAGCTGTGCTCACATTGTGGAGTCCATTCGAACTTTTTATCTTTCTTGAGGAGTTCGGTTAGAGGTTTAGCAACTTTGGAGAAATTTTCGACAAAGCGACGGCAATAGCTCGCTAAGCCAAGGAAACTCCGAACTTGCTTGACCGATACAGGTGGAGTCCAATTAAGGACGGCTTGAACTCGCTCAGGGTTAACAGCAATACCTTTACCAGATATTACATGACCTAGATAGGTCACTTCTGACAACCAAAATTCACATTTAGAAAATTTGGCATAAAGGCGATGCTCTCGAAGTTTCTTCAACACTAGCCTTAGATGTTTGGCATGTTCTTCCTCGCTCTTGGAGTAGATGAGTATATCATCGAGGTAAACTCACGGACGGCGCCGCCACCGGCACCTGGAGGGGGGAAACGGACGCGTGGGGTCTACACGGAGGGGATCTGCCTGTGGGTCTGGCCTGGATGTTGCTCCAAAGTGTTCCTATGGGCTGTCCTAACACAACCGGGTGGGGAGGTCCACTGGTCAAAGCCCGTCCGTGCAAAGTCAAAGGGCTAGATCCCGTGGTCAAACGCTACCGGGTTAGGCGGGACGGGGGCACTGGGGGTAGCAATGCCACCGGAGCGTCGCACCGGGCCCTCATACATGCGGGGTGGTGTGGTGGCATGTCCGAAGAGGCGGGACGCGGCTCCGGGGCGTGGCCCCCCCTCACGGACGGCGATGACACGGTAGTAGACGTTCTGCGGTAAAGATGCGGCGTCAATATTACTAAATACTCGGAACCCGATAAAATCATGAGTTTTTTTTGCACGACGTGGGCACATGTGCTATAGGAACGATGGTATTTTTTCATAATTTTTGGTGATGGAGAAGTATCTGAAAAATTCCCTCTACGCGGATTGCCCTTCGGGCGTCGACGGCTGTGGCCGGGGGCCTCCGGGGGCTAGCATGCCGCCAAATCTTGCATAGGCGGCCTCTCACAAGTCTGGATGTGTTGTGGCGATTGCAAACGCCCGGCACGCGTGTCCGGGGTGTGCCTCCCCTCACGGACGGCGCCGCCGCCGGCACCTGGTGGGGGGAAACGGACGCGTGGGGTCTACACGGAGGGGATCTTGCTGTGGGTCTGGCCCGGATGTTGCTCCGAAGTGTTCCTATGGGCTGACCTAACACAACCGGGTGGGGAGGTCCACTGGTCAAAGCCCGTCCGTGCAAAGTCAAAGGGCTAGATCCCGTGGTCAAACGCTACAGGGTTAGGCGGGACGGGGGCACTGGGGGTAGCAATGCCACCGGAGCGTCGCACCGGGCCCTCATACATGCGGGGTGGTGTGGTGGCATGTCCGTAGAGGCGGGACGCATCTCCGGGCCGTGGCCCCCCCTCACGGACAGCGATGACACGGTAGTAGACGTTCTGCGGTAACGATGCGGCGTCAATATTACTAAATACTCGGAGCGCGATAAAATCATGAGTTTTTTTGCACGACGTGGGCACATGTGCTATAGGAACGATGGTATTTTTTTCATAATTTTTGGTGATGGAGAAGTATCCGAAAAATTCCCTCTACGCGGATTGCCCTTCGCGCGTCTACGGCTGTGGCCGGCGGTTTCCGGGGGCCAGCATGCCGCCAAAACCTTGCGTAGGGGGCCTCTCACAAGTCTGGAAGTGTTGTGGCGGTTGCAAACGCCCGGCACGCATGTCCGGGGTGTGCCCCCCCTCACGGACGGCGCCGCCGCCGGCACCTGGAGGGGAGAAACGGACGCGTGGGGTCTACACGGAGGGGATCTTGCTGTGGGTCTGGCCCGGATGTTGCTCCAAAGTGTTCCTATGGGCTAACCTAACACAACCGGGTGGGGAGGTCCACTGGTCAAAGCCCGTCCGTGCAAAGTCAAAGGGCTAGATCCCGTGGTCAAATGCTACAGGGTTAGGCGGGACGGGGGCACTGGGGGTAGAAATGCCATCGGAGCGTCGCACCGGGCCCTCATACATGCGGGGTGGTGTGGTGGCATGTCCGAAGAGGCGGGACGCGTCTCCGGGGCGTGGCCCCCCCTCACGGACGGCGATGACACGGTAGTAGACGTTCTGCGGTAACGATGCGGCGTCAATATTACTAAATACTCAGAGCGCGATAAAATCATGAGTTTTTTTGCACGACGTGGGCACATGTGCTATAGGAACGATGGTATTTTTTCATAATTTTTGGTGATGGAGAAGAATCCGAAAAATTCCCTCTACGTGGATTGCCCTTCGCGCGTCTACGGCTGTGGCCGGCGGTCTCCGGGGGCTAGCATGCCGCCAAATCTTGCGTAGCCAGCCTCTCACAAGTCTGGAAGTGTTGTGGCGATTGCAAACGCCCAGCACGCGTGTCCGGGGTGTGCCTCCCCTCACGGACGGCGCCGCCGCCGGCACCTGGAGGGGGGAAACGGACGCGTGGGGTCTACACGGAGGGGATCTTGCTGTGGGTCTGGCCCGGATGTTGCTGCAAAGTGTTCCTATGGGCTGACCTAACACAACCGGGTGGGCAGGTCCACTGGTCAAAGCTCGTCCGTGCAAAGTCAAAGGGCTAGATCCCGTGGTCAAACGCTACAGGGTTAGGCGGGACGGGGGCACTAGGGGTAGCAATGCCTCCGGAGCGTCGCACCGGGCCCTCATACATGCGGGGTGGTGTGGTGGCATGTCCGTAGAGGCGGGACGGATCTCCGGGCCGTGGCCCCCCCTCACGGACAGCGATGACACGGTAGTAGACGTTCTGCGGTAACGATGCGGCGTCAATATTACTAAATACTCGGAGCGCGATAAAATCATGAGTTTTTTTGCACGACGTGGGCACATGTGCTATAGGAACGATGGTGTTTTTTTCATAATTTTTGGTGATGGAGAAGAATCCGAAAAATTCCCTCTACGCGGATTGCCCTTCGCGCATCTACGGCTGTGGCCGGCGGTCTCCGGGGGCCAGCATGCCGCCAAATCTTGCGTAGGGGGCCTCTCACAAGTCTGGAAGTGTTGTGGCGATTGCAAACGCCCGGCACGCGTGTCCGGGGTGTGCCTCCCCTCACGGACGGCGCCGCCGCCGGCACCTGGAGGGGGAAACGGACGCGTGGGGTCTACACGGAGGGGATCTTGCTGTGGGTCTGGCCCGGATGTTGCTCCAAAGTGTTCCTATGGGCTGACCTAACACAACCGGGTGGGGAGGTCCACTGGTCAAAGCCCGTCCGTGCAAAGTCAAAGGGCTAGATCCCGTGGTCAAACGCTACAGGGTTAGGCGGGACGGGGGCACTGGGGTAGCAATGCCACCGGAGCATCGCACCGGGCCCTCATACATGCGGGGTGGTGTGGTGGCATGTCCGAAGAGGCGGGACGCGTCTCCGGGGAGTGGCCCCCCCTCACGGACGGCGATGACACGGTAGTAGACATTCTGCGGTAACGATGCGGCATCAATATTACTAAATACTCGGAGCGCGATAAAATCATGAGTTTTTTTGCACGACGTGGGCACATGTGCTATAGGGACGATGGTATTTTTTCATAATTTTTGGTGATGGAGAAGTATCCAAAAAATTCCTTCTACGTGGATTGCCCTTCGCGCGTCTACGGCTGTGGCCGGCGGCCTCCGGGGGCCAGCATGCCGCCAAATCTTGCGTAGGCGGCCTCTCACAAGCCTGGAAGTGTTGTGGCGGTTGCAAACGCCCGGCACGCGTGTCCGGGGTGTGCCCCCCCTCACGGACGGCGCCGCCGCCGGCACCTGGAGGGGGGAAACGGACGCGTGGGGTCTACACGGAGGGGATCTTGCTGTGGTTCTAGCCCGGATGTTGCTCCAAAGTGTTCCTATGGGCAGACCTAACACAACCGGTGGGGAGGTCCACTGGTCAAAGCCCGTACGTGCAAAGTCAAAGGGCTAGATCCCGTGGTCAAATGCTACAGGGTTAGGCGGGACGGTGCACTGGGGGTAGCAATGCCACCGGAGCGTCGAACCGGGCCCTCATACATGCGGGGTGGTGTGGTGGCATGTCCGAAGAGGCGGGACGCGTCTCCGGGGCGTGCCCCCCCCCTCACGGACGGCGATGACACAATAGTAGACATTCTGTGGTAACGATGCAGCGTCAATATTACTAAATACTCGGAGCGCGATAAAATCATGAGTTTTTTTGCGCGACGTGGGCACATGTGCTATAGGAACGATGGTATTTTTTCATAATTTTTGGTGATGGAGAAGTATCCGAAAAATTCCCTCTACGCGGATTGCCCTTCGCGCGTCTACGGCTATGGCCGGCGGCCTCCGGGGGCCAGCATGCCGCCAAATCTTGCGTAGGGGGCCTCTCACAAGTCTGGAAGTGTTGTGGCGGTTGCAAACGCCCGGCACGCGTGTCCGGGGTGTGGCCCCCTCACGGACGGCGCCGCCGCCGGCACCTGGAGGGGGGAAACGGACGCGTGGGGTCTACACGGAGGGGATCTTGCTGTGGGTCTGGCCCGGATGTTGCTCCAAAGTGTTCCTATGGGCTGACCTAACACAACCGGGTGGGGAGGTCCACTGGTCAAAGCCCGTCCGTGCAAAGTCAAAGGGGTAGATCCCGTGGTCAAACGCTACAGGGTTAGGCGGGACGGGGGCACTGGGGGTAGCAATGCCACCGGAGCGTCGCACCGGGCCCTCATACATGCGGGGTGGTGTGGTGGCATGTCCGAAGAGGCGGGACGCGTCTCCGGGGCGTGGCCCCCCATCACAGACGGCGATGACACGGTAGTAGACGTTCTGCGGTAACGATGTGGCGTCAATATTACTAAATACTCGGAGCGCGATAAAATCATGAGTTTTTTTGCACGACGTGGGCACATGTGCTATAGGAACGATGGTATTTTTTCATAATTTTTGGTGATGGAGAAGAATCTGAAAAATTCCCTCTACGTGGATTGCCCTTCGCGCGTCTACGGCTGTGGCCAGCGGTCTCCGGGGGCTAGCATGCCGCCAAATCTTGCGTAGGCAGCCTCTCACAAGTCTGGAAGTGTTGTGGCGATTGCAAACGCCCGGCATGCGTGTCCGGGGTGTGCCTCCCCTCATGGACGGCGCCTCCGCTGGCACCTGGAGGGGGGAAACGGACGCGTGGGGTCTACACGGAGGGGATCTTGCTGTGGGTCTGGCCCGGATGTTGCTCCAAAGTGTTCCTATGGGCTGACCTAACACAACCGGGTGGGGAGGTCCACTGGTCAAAGCCCGTCCGTGCAAAGTCAAAGGGCTAGATCCCGTGGTCAAACGCTATAGGGTTAGGCCGGACGGGGGCACTGGGGGTAGCAATGCCACCGGAGCGTCGCACCAGGCCCTCATACATGCAGGGTGGTGTGGTGGCATGTCCGAAGAGGCGGGACGCGTCTCCGGGGCGTGGCCCCCCCTCACGGACGATGATGACACGGTAGTAGACGTTCTGCGGTAACGATGCGGCGTCAATATTACTAAATACTCGGAGCGCGATAAAATCATGAGTTTTTTTGCACGACGTGGGCACATGTGCTATAGGAACGATGGTATTTTTTCATAATTTTTGGTGATGGAGAAGAATCCGAAAAATTCCCTCTACACGGATTGCCCTTCACGCGTCTACGGCTGTGGCCGGCGGTCTTCGGGGGCTAGCATGCCGCCAAATCTTGTTTAGGCAGCCTCTCACAAGTCTGGAAGTGTTGTGGCGATTGCAAACGCCCGGCACGCGTGTCCGGGGTGTGCCTCCCCTCACGGACGGCGCCGCCGCCGGCACCTGGAGGGGGGAAATGGACGCGTGGGGTCTACACGGAGGGGATCTTGCTGTGGGTCTGGCCCGGATGTTGCTCCAAAGTGTTCCTATGGGCTGACCTAACACAACCGGGTGGGGAGGTCCACTGGTCAAAGCCCATCTGTGCAAAGTCAAAGGGCTAGATCCCGTGGTCAAACGCTATAGGGTTAGGCGGGACGGGGGCACTGGGGGTAGCAATGCCACCGGAGCGTCGAACCGGGCCCTCATACATGCGGGGTGGTGTGGTGGCATGTCCGAAGAGGCGGGACGCGTCTCCGGGGCGTGGCCCCCCCTCACGGACGGCGATGACACGGTAGTAGACATTCTGCGGTAACGATGCGGCGTCAATATTACTAAATACTCGGAGCACGATAAAATCATGAGTTTTTTTGCACGACGTGGGCACATGTGCTATAGGAACAATGGTATTTTTTCATAATTTTTGGTGATGGAGAAGTATCCGAAAAATTCCCTCTACGCGGATTGTCCTTCGCGCGTCTACGGCTGTGGCCGGCGGCCTCCGGGGGCCAGCATGCCGCCAAATCTTGCGTAGGCGGCCTCTCACAAGTCTGGAAGTGTTGTGGTGGTTGCAAACGCCCGGCACGCGTGTCCGGGGTGTGCCCCCACTCACGGACGGCGGCGCCGCCGGCACCTGGAGGGGGCAAACGGACGCGTGGGGTCTACACGGAGGGGATCTTGCTGTGGGTCTGGCCCGGATGTTGCTCCAAAGTGTTCCTATGGGCTGACCTAACACAACCGGGTGGGGAGGTCCACTGGTCAAAGCCCGTCCATGCAAAGTCAAAGGGCTAGATCCCGTGGTCAAACGCTACAGGGTTAGGCGGGACGGGGGCACTGGGGGTAGCAATGCCACTGGAGCATTGCACCGGGCCCTCATACATGCAGGGTGGTGTGGTGGCATGTCCGAAGAGGCGGGACGCGTCTCCGGGGCGTGGCCCCCCCTCACGGACGGCGATGACACGGTAGTAGACGTTCTGCGGTAATGATGCAGTGTCAATATTACTAAATACTTGGAGCGCGATAAAATCATGAGTTTTTTTGCACGACGTGGGCACATGTGCTATAGGAACGATGGTATTTTTTCATAATTTTTGGTGATGGAGAAGTATCCGAAAAAATCCCTCTACGCGGATTGCCCTTCGCGCGTCTACGGCTGTGGCCGGCGGTCTCCTGGGGATAGCATGAAGCCAAATCTTGCGTAGGCAGCCCCTCACAAGTCTGGAAGTGTTGTGGCGATTGCAAACGCCCAGCACGCGTGTCCGGGGTGTGCCCCCCCTCACGGACGGCGCCGCCGCCGGCACCTGGAGGGGGGAAACGGACGCGTGGGGTCTACACGGAGGGGATCTTGCTGTGGGTCTGGCCCGGATGTTGCTCCAAAGTGTTCCTATGGGCTGACCTAACACAACCGGGTGGGGAGGTCCACTGTTCAAAGCCCATCCATGCAAAGTCAAAGGGCTAGATCCCGTGGTCAAACGTTACAGGGTTAGGCGGGACGGGGGCACTAGGGCGGGTAGCAATGCCACCGGAGCGTCGCACCAGGCCCTCATACATGCGGGGTGGTGTGGTGGCATGTCCGAAGAGGCGGGACGCGTCTCCGGGGCGTGGCCCCCCCTCACGGATGGCGATGACACGGTAGTAGACGTTCTGCGGTAACGATGCGGCGTCAATATTACTAAATACTCGGAGCGCGATAAAATCATAAGTTTTTTTGCATGACGTGGGCACATGTGCTATAGGAACGATGGTATTTTTTTCATAATTTTTGGTGATGGAGAAGTATCCGAAAAATTCCCTCTACGCGGATTGCCCTTCGGGCGTCTACACCTGTGGCCGGCGGCCTCCGGGGGCTAGCATGCCGCCAAATCTTGCGTAGGCGGCCTCTCACAAGTCTGGAAGTGTTGTGGCGGTTGCAAACGCCCGGCACGCGTGTCCGGGGTGTGCCCCCCCTCACGGACGGTGCCGCCGCCGGCACCTGGAGGTGGGAAACGGACGCGTGGGGTCTACACAGAGGGGATCTTGCTGTGGGTCTGGCCCGGATTGTTCTCCAAAGTGTTCCTATGGGCTGACCTAACTGTCAGGACCCCGACTCAATGCCACATCGATCTAGCATGTAGCACCTCATATCACTTTGCGGCCTCACGCACGGTATCCCCACGGGTGTCGCCTTACCTTTGCCCGGGACCGTTTGCGCCTTTTGGCACACGGATATGACAATGTCGCTAGCATCCATATGATAAGGAGCCCAGGCTGACATGGCTAGTCGTAAACCCAAAGTGGCACTAACTTACAGGGACAGGCATCCATGACCCAGCATCGAACGTGTCGGTCATTAGCGAGTGAATCCAGGCTGTAGCACTGGGCTAACAGGACTCCGGTGAATCGGGCTGTGCTTACGAGACTCCTCGTAAGTGAGTTGAGATGTCTCTGCATTAATGGCCTTGTTCACAAGGGCTTGGAATGTATCACAATGATGCAGGTGGAGATCACGACGCAACTTGGGGTTGAGAACCTTCCGGAACCTAGCCTGCCTCTTGGCGTCCGTGGACACCTCTTCTGTGGCATAACGGGCGAGGTTCTCAAACTCTCTACTATAGGCATCAACAGCCATCTTACCCTGGGTAAAACTACAGAACTCTTCTCTCTTGCGATTGATGAGGGCTTCAGGAATGTGATGCTCGCGAAAAGCCTCAATAAAATCCCTCCAAGTAGGAATCTGGCCAGCTAGAAGCATAGCCTCATAGTTCTGCCACCAAAGACTAACAGGACCTTCCAGGTGATATGTGGCATAAGTGACCTTGTCATCTTTAGCTACGTTCGCGGAACGCAGCTTATGGGTGATGCTACGGAGCCAGTCATCTGCATCGAGTGGCTCGATGGAATGATGAAAGGTGGGTGGGTGCAAGCGGATAAAGTCATGAATGGTCACAGATCCTTTGAACTGATGTGCGATGTTCTCCTCCATACGTGCCAACAGGCGGTTAGACTCACGCTTGTTCCTCTCCATCTCCAACATGAACTCTGTCAACGAAGGCTGGTCGGGAGGATCCTCATCCCTACCATCTCCATGGTTCTGGCTACGAACAATAGAACTTGATGACATCCTGAGAAACGAAACCAGGGACGGAGTCAGCATCAACTATCGACTGTAGAATGTAGGACAAGGAATTAGTATCTCTCGAACTCCTAGGGCAATTCCGGCAGCATAACGGCAGTAAAATGCTCAGCATGAGACATCCTGCTAAAAATGGGGTGGTAACATACTCATCAACATTACTCAAGGTTCTGAGATCTTACTAAACAGACTACACCGGAAATACTCAAAACTGGGGTATGACTCTGATCAACCAATCCTATGGGACTACGGAGTAGTAACACGTGATCCTGATAGACGGAAGGGAAAGCCTAGTTCCTTAACCCCGTAGGAAAGATAGGACGACTCAGATCAGAAGGCCATGAGGTAAAGGAGTAAAAGGAGCCTTACGTTCCTTCCCATAATCAATTCCCTTACATAACTAAAGAATTTCTAGACTCAACTTCGACCGGCTTGGCTTGGTAATCCTACAGGCAGTCAGGCTCTGATACCAAGGATGTCAGGACCCCGACTCAATGCCACATTGATCTAGCATGTAGCACCTCATATCACTTTGCGGCCTCACGCACGGTATCCCCACGGGTGTCGCCTTACCTTTGCCCGGGACCGTTTGCGCCTTTTGGCACACGGATATGACAGTGTCGCTAGCATCCATATGATAAGGAGCCCGGGCTGACATGGCTAGTCGTAAACCCAAAGTGGCACTAACTTACAGGGACAGGCATCCATGACCCAGCATCGAATGTGTCGGTCATCAGCGAGTGAATCCAGGCTGTAGCACTGGGCTAACAGGACTCCGGTGAACCGGGCTGTAGCGGGTAACAGGACTCCGGTATTCATCGCGTGACATTTCCCCGAAGGAACAGACACAGGAACGAAGAAGGACACATGTCGGCCAGCCTAAGTGTTCCGGAGCAGTAGCAAGCTACCAGGGCTCAGTGGAAGCACTAGGAGACATTTCCCGGTAAGAGAGACTACTAAGGATAAACAACTAGATAGTCAGATCCCACACATAGAAATACACATTACACGTACGCATAACATGCAAGTATGTGTTGTACAACATGGCATCACAGCATAACTCAACAACTCATATAGATAAAGGCTCAGAAGAGCCATCATAGCATTAATTACAAACAGGGGTCACATGACCCAACATTCAGAGCAATCAAGCAACAAGCGGAAGCATTACATGTCTGGGTACAGACATCTACAAATGAAAAAGGCTGAAGAGCCTGACTAACTACAATATCCGACCAAGATCATTGCTGAGATACAAGCTACTCGTCGAAGTCCATGAGAACACTAGTAAGACCGAAGTCTCCGCTGCAAAAACATAAATAAAGCAACATGAGTACAAAGGTACTCAGCAAGACTTACATCAGATCCTATCCTACATGCATTTGTATCAAGAGGGTAATGTGGGGTTTAGTTGCAGCAAGCCAGCTTTGACTCTGTGGCTATCCTGTTCTACGACTACCAGAAACTCTGGAGGTGAGACAATGTACACGAGTCCACTAATCACCACACAATACACTTACTATGGATTCATCCCCATCTCCCTACGAGAAGGCCATCCATAGCACTCACACTTGTCTTGAGCATTTTATAGTATCCACTTCAAGTTGTCTATGTACCATGTAAGCATCCAAGAAGTCCATAACCGCGGACCCGGCTATTCGAATAGATCATGTTAACCCTGCAGGGGTGTACTTCTTCACACACGCTCTCGCCACTTACCGCCATGTACACGTCATGTATCTCGGCAACCTTCAAGCGGAAGCCTGGCGAGGGTGTCGTCCACGACCTGACTAACCACACAAGACTCTAATCCAGGTTTATCGCCTATTCGGGTTCCATCCGCAAGGAGATCCGGCCGGGGTTTCACTCACGGCCCCAAACAATGTGTGCAGGGTTCCCAAGCCCACCTCGCCGGATGGATCTACGCTTGGTACACCATGCCACTTGTGCCTAGTCTGTCCCAATACCACCTGGCCGGGTGCCACTTGGTAGACTACTAACACTACCTACAAACACCAGAAACTCGTTGCGACTCCTGGACAGAGATCAAGTTGGTTAATAAGTCGAGAGGGCTTGGAGCGCCCGGAGCCCAATGTGTGGTAGTATCGAGTCATTGGACAACATACATAGAACTCAGTGCTTAAGGACGGTTCCAGTGAGACAACCCACCACGTACTCCTACATGGCCTCTCACCGCTACCTTTACCAAATCATGTTCACACACTTCACTCTCAGCATCAGAACATATCGTAACACTCCAATTCATTCCCAATTAATCAGACCTGACACAACTCTAAGCAATAGCAGGCATAGCATGGTAGGAACACAACAATGGCTTCAATCAACTCCTACACATGCTAGTGGGTTTCAACTATTTACTGTGGCAATGACAGGTCATGCAGAGGAATGGGTTCAACTACCGCAGCACAAAGTAGCAGAAGAATCGTTGTTGTCCTAATGCAATAACTGAGAGCAGGAGCGAGAGAGTAGGATTTTTATCGGAATGAACAAGGGAGTTTGCTTGCCTGGTAAATCAACAGAGGAGGCACTGCTTCACAGACAGGTACTCTGGAACGGCTCTGGAGCAGGACCTATCGAGAAGGAACGGTGCCGGCAATCAGTACACAATCATATGCAACAATATGATGCATGAACATGGCATGTAGATGTGATGTTGTTTGAGCTAATGCAACTAGTAATCATTTGGTTTGAAGTCCATTTGAACCATAAGCTCAAATGCATCTCCAAAGTAAGCTCTTATATATGCCATAATGTGTTTTCACCTATACAGCAAGTATAAGTTGGTTTGTCATGCATGAAACTAGTACAGATGGAAAGATTGCATTTTTCTGATAATTTTTCATATATAAATCATTTCAATCTGAGCTACGGTTGAATTTCTATGAATTTTTGAAGTTTAAATCAATTTCTGGAATTTCCTGATTTAGTTTAAATCCAGAAATCATATTATTGCGCCAGCATGACGTCAGCACGACGTCAGCAGTCAACTGCGGCTGACTGGGGTCAAACCTGACGTGTGGGGTCCACACGTCAGTGACACTGGGGTTAACCCCGAGTCAAACCTGGGCTGATTAGCTTTGACTAAGCCCTGGGGCCCATTGGTCAGCGTCAGTAGGTGGGGATTAGTGCCTAATTAACAAAGCCACGTCAGCCCGCCGGAGTTCTGGCCGGCGGCGACCAATAGCGCGGCGGCGACTCGCCGGACTTGCGCTACAAGCGGCGTTTGGTCGCGCGAAGACCACCGGGGCGTAGCCTGTCGTCGTCCGCAACCAGGGGAGCTGGTGGGGGGCTGCGGGGGCGCCGGAGCTCGCCGGAGCAAAGCTCGGGGCGGCGGCCGGAGTTCGGTGAAGAGGGACGGAGCGCTATGGTGCACGGGAGGAAGAGTGGGTAGGTGCTCTGTGTTCCTGGGAACGCGCCGAGGACGACAGCGTGCTCGGACGCGACGTGTGGGGGCTCTAGCCGCGGCGACCTCATGGCCGGCGGCGATGAGCTCTCGGGCTCGACGGAGCCCGCGGTTGGAGGAATAAATCGGCATCGGGGAGGGGAAGGTTCGGTGCGGGGGCTCACAGCGAGACCAGCGAGCGCCAGGGTGAGGTCGGGGATGCCCGGTAGCTCCCGAATCGACGGCGAGGATCCACGGCGGCCGGAGGCGAAGATGGCGACGGCGACGGCTCCACGGGGTGCTCCGTCTTGCGTGGCTCGACGAGGAGGTAGAGGGGGTCGCGGCGGAGCTGGGGAGCGTGTCGGGGAGGCGAGGGGAAGGCGGTGGCTACGGCTACGGTGGACGGCGGCGATGAGCTCCGCTCGGTTG
>NC_057806.1:543179996-543193030 GCF_018294505.1 Triticum aestivum | reverse complement strand
AGACGAGGAGGGGAGAGGGCAGGCAGGCAGGGAGGCTGGTGGCGTGGCGCGGCGGCGTGCGCGCGCGTCGGGCACGCGCCTGGCCGACTGGCGCCAGGAGGACGACGGCGGTGGTGGGCTGGGCTGGCCTGCTGGGCCAGAGGCGCCAGGTAAGAAGCCCAGGTAAGGTTTTTTTCCTGTTTTGTTTTTCTTTTCTATTTTTCTGACATTTGTTCTGATTTAGTAATAATACTAAATCAATTTATTTACTTATGCCAATTTTTATGGAAGCTAGTTATATTATTCCAGAGCTCCTTTATAAATGGCATAATTTTTGGACAATATTTTATATATATATAACAATATATATCCAAGGCAAATAATTACTGCATTAATTCCAAATGCCCAAAATAAATACCTATGAGCTCTTAAAAATATTGGTTTGATTTTTATCTCTGTCCAATATTTTCAGAGAGCAACATGAGCATTTTCTTGGACCCTTTTGGAGAAATTTTTATCTGGGTCATTTTCAAAAATGATTCTGAGGGTTCCACCAATCCTCATTTCAAATTTAAATGGAATATAAACATGATGCACAAATGACTAGCTAGTCTGTGTCATACCAGAACTAGGGATGTGACAACTCGCCCCCACTTGAAAGAATCTCGTCCCGAGATTCAGGGGTCGACGGAAAGAAAGCGGGGTACTCCAGTCGAAGACGATCTTCTCGCTCCCAAGTAGCTTCTCTCTCGGAATGATGAGACCACTGAACCTTGAGAAACTTGATGTTCTGACGTCGAGTGACACGCTCTGCTTGATCAAGAATGCGAACCGGGTACTCTCGGTATGTGAGGTTATCTTGGAGATCAAACGTTTCATGGTCCACTCCGCGGATAGGATCCGAGAAGCAACGCCTGAGTTGAGAGACGTGGAAGACATCATGAACTCGAGAAAGAGGTGGGGGTAGTTCCAACTGGTAGGCAACCTCTCCTCGTTTAGCGAGAATGCGAAAAGGACCAATGTAACGAGGAGCCAACTTGCCCTTGATACCGAAATGATGGGTACCCTTCATGGGAGTAACCCAAAGGTAAGCCTTGTCGCCAACTTCATAAGCCACTTCCTTATGACGACGGTCATACTGGCTCTTTTGACGAGA
Organism: Triticum aestivum; assembly: GCF_018294505.1. Taxonomy (NCBI): domain Eukaryota; kingdom Viridiplantae; phylum Streptophyta; class Magnoliopsida; order Poales; family Poaceae; genus Triticum; species Triticum aestivum. The sequence continues at coordinate 543,191,895 of NC_057806.1, read as the reverse complement.
CTGGGCTGTTTTCAAATTCTCACGAATGATGCGAACTTGCTCTTCTGCCTCCTGGATCATGTCCGGTCCAAAGAATTGCCTTTCACCGGCTTCTGACCAGTTCAAAGGTGTTCGACATCTTCGTCCATAGAGAACCTCAAAAGGAGCTTTCTTGAGGCTGGATTGATAGGTATTGTTGTAAGCAAACTCGGCAAAAGGAAGACATTTCTCCCAATCCATACCGAATGAGATAACGCAAGCTCTAAGCATGTCTTCGAGAATTTGGTTGACCCGTTCCACCTGACCACTCGACTGAGGGTGGAAAGCAGTACTGAAGGAAAGATGGGTTCCCATGGCAGTTTGGAAACTCTCCCAGAAATGAGAAGTGAAAAGACTGCCACGGTCTGAATTGATCTCTAGTGGAACACCATGAAGTGACACTATTCGAGAAATATGTAAGTTAGCAAGCTGACTAGCAGTGATACTCTCTCGAACAGGAAGGAAGTGAGCCACTTTGGAAAGACGATCAACGACTACGAAGATAGCGTTATTCCCTTTCTTGGTCCTGGGAAAGCCGGTGATGAAGTCCATACCAACTTTATCCCATTTCCACTCAGGAATAGCTAAAGGCTGAAGAGTGCCAGCAGGCCTTTGATGCTCTGCCTTAACGCGACGACAAACGTCACATTTAGCAATGAACTCAGCGATTTCTCTCTTCATCCTAGTCCACCAGAACCTCTGGCGTAGGTCTTGATACATCTTAGTACTACCGGGATGAATCGTGAGAGGAGATTCATGCGCCTCCTTAAGAATCAGTTGTCGAAGATGTTGATTCTTGGGAACCACCAAGCGATTCTCAAAGAAAACAACACCACGATCATCCATTGTGAAACATCCACCAACTCCCTTCTTAATGTTTCTCTTGATCCGGGAAATTCCTGTGTCTTGCTTTTGAGCTGCGATAATCTGATCCTTAAGATCAGGTTTCGCCACCAAGGTAGAAAGGAATCCGTGAGGAGCAATGTGAATATTAAGCTTACAGAATTCCTCATGGAGAAGTGGTTGGCCTTGCTGCAACATGAGATTGTTGCAATAGGATTTACGGCTTAGAGCATCAGCCATGATATTGGCTTTGCCTGGGGTGTAGGTAATCCCTAGATCATAATCTGTGATCAACTCCAACAAACGTCTTTGCCTAAGGTTCAGATCCAGTTGTGTGAAGATATACTTGAGACTCTGGTGATCGGTGTAGATCTCGCAACGTTTACCAAGAAGGTAATGTCGCCAGGTCTTAAGTGCATAGACTACGGCTGCAAGCTCTAGATCATGTGTAGGATAATTCTCCTCATGTGGATGCAACTGTCGAGATGCATAGGCAATCACATGACGATCCTGCATAAGAATGCAACCTAGTCCCTGTCGTGAGGCGTCGCAGTAGATAATAAAGTCTTTAGTGAAATCCGGTGGCACAAGTATGGGAGCAGAAGTCAGGCGTCTTTTCAGTTCCTGAAAACTGTGTTCACACTGTGGGGACCACTCAAACTTTTTATCTTTCTTGAGAAGTTCCGTGAGGGGTTTGGCTACTTTGGAGAAATTTTCAACAAAGCAGCGACAATAGCTGGCTAGACCAAGGAAACTCCTAACTTGTTTGACTGTTTCAGGTGGAGTCCAATCAAGAACGGCTTTAACTCTCTCGGGGTTGACAGCAATGCCCTTGCCAGAGATTACGTGGCCTAGGTAGGTCACTTCTGGCAACCAAAATTCACACTTGGAGAACTTGGCATAAAGGCGGCGCTCTCTGAGTTTTTCTAACACAAGTCTAAGATGTTCGGCATGCTCTTCTTCGTTCTTCGAGTAAATAAGAATATCATTGAGGTAAACCACGACGAACTTATCTAAGTACTCCATGAAGATCGAGTTCATCAAGCGGGAGAATGTGGCTGGAGCGTTGGTTAGGCCAAAGGACATAACGGTGTACTTGTACTGGCCATAACGAGTGACAAAAGCTGTGTTGGGAATGTCCCCGTTTCTGATCTTAATTTGGTGGTATCCTAACCTCAAATCCATCTTGGATAAGATTGAGGATCCAGCGAGCTGATCATACAGATCGTTGATCCTAGGGAGCGGATATTTGTTCTTTATCGTGACCAAATTAACGGGACGATAATCTACAACCATCCGGTCCGTACCATCCTTCTTCTTGACGAAGAGGACGGGGCAAGCCCAAGGAGAAGAACTGGGACGGATGAAACCCTTTTGCAAGGACTCATCAAGTTGTTTCTTAAACTCGGCTAGTTCTAAGGGTGCCATCTTGTAGGGTCTCCTAGAGATTGGAGCAGTTCCTGGGATAAGATCTATGACGAACTCTACATCTCTGTCAGGCGGAACACCTGGAAGTTCCTCTGGAAAGACATCCGGAAAGTCACGGACTACCGGGATATCTTCAAGGTCTGGAAGAGGGCTGGCATTAAGAGAATAGAGCTGACGCTTTGCAACTCTAGTGGAGACGGTGACTATCTTGCCAGATGGGTGTTTAAGCTGAACAGATCTGGTGTAACAATCAATCTTGGCATGATGAGTTGTCATCCAGTCCATACCCAAGATGATGTTAATATCCGAAGACTTGAGAGATATCAAGGAAGCAAGGAATACAAGTCTGTCAACATGGATTTCATTGCCATAACTTATCCTAGAAGTTTGCCATTTGGATCCAGGAGTTTGAATAAGTAATGGGGAGGGCATATCACAAAATGACATGTCGTGCAAACGAGCATAGCCTTCAGAAATGAAAGAATGAGATGCTCCAGTATCGAACAAAACCGATGCCGGATGACAGTTGACAAGGAGTGTACCAAGAACGACATCTGGATCATCATGAGCGTCTTTAGCTGAGACGTGATGCACACGTCCATGTTCAGTGGGAGCTGACTTGGCACTGATCATCTTGCATGATGGCTTACCATGGCCAATAGACTTCTCGGGCTGGGGTGGAGCAACTCTGGTGTGAGTGCAAATACGGGCAATGTGGCCTGGCTCTCCGCACTTGTAACAAATCTTGGAGGTAGGATGTGGACCTGCATTGGAAGGCGGTCCACCAATAGACCTGGGTGGAGCATACTGCTGAAATGGATGAGGTGCCACATAAGATGGCCTCAGTACATATTCGAAAGGAAGAGCGGAGTTCGGAACCCAAATCCGGCGCTTCTGAGAGCTAGAACCGGAGGAAGATCCCAAATCACGAGTGTGCTTGCGAGACTCCTCGTAAGTGAGTTGAGCTGTCTCTGCATTAATGGCCTTGTTCACAAGGGCTTGGAATGTATCACAATGATGCAGGTGGAGATCACGACGCAACTTGGGGTTGAGACCCTTCCGGAACCTAGCCTGCCTCTTGGCGTCCGTGGACACCTCTTCTGTGGCATAACGGGCGAGGTTCTCAAACTCTCTACTATAGGCATCAACAGCCATCTTACCCTGGGTGAAACTACAGAACTCTTCTCTCTTGCGATCGATGAGGGCTTCAGGAATGTGATGCTCGCGAAAAGCCTCAATAAAATCCCTCCAAGTAGGAATCTGGCCAGCTGGAAGCATAGCCTCATAGTTCTGCCACCAAAGACTAGCAGGACCTTCCAGGTGATATGTGGCATAAGTGACCTTGTCATCTTTAGCTACGTTCGCGGAACGCAGCTTATGGGTGATGCTACGGAGCCAGTCATCTGCATCGAGTGGCTCGATGGAATGATGAAAGGTGGGTGGGTGCAAGCGGATAAAGTCATGAATGGTCACAGATCCTTTGAACTGATGTGCGGTGTTCTCCTCGATACGTGCCAACAAGTGGTTAGACTCACGCTTGTTCCTCTCCATCTCTAACATGAACTCTGTCAACGAAGGCTGGTTGGGAGGATCCTCATCCCTACCATCTCCGTGGTTCTGGCTACGAACAATAGAACTTGATGACATCCTGAGAAACGAAACCAGGGACGGAGTCAGCATCAACTATCGACTGTAGAATGTAGGACAAGGAATTAGTATCTCTCGAACTCCTAGGGCAATTCCGGCAGCATAACGGCAGTAAAATGCTCAGCATGAGACATCCTGCTAAAAATGGGGTGGTAACATACTCATCAACATTACTCAAGGTTCTGAGATCTTACTAAACAGACTACACCGGAAATACTCAAAACTGGGGTATGACTCTGATCAACCAATCCTATGGGACTACGGAGTAGTAACACGTGATCCTGATAGACGGAAGGGAAAGCCTAGTTCCTTAACCCCGTAGGAAAGATAGGACGACTCAGATCAGAAGGCCATGAGGTAAAGGAGTAAAAGGAGCCTTACGTTCCTTCCCACAATCAATTCCCTTACATAACTAAAGAATTTCTAGACTCAACTTCGACCGGTTTGGCTTGGTAATCCTACAGGCAGTAAGGCTCTGATACCAAGGCTGTCAGGACCCCGACTCAATGCCACATCGATCTAGCATGTAGCACCTCATATCACTTTGCGGCCTCACGCACGGTATCCCCACGGGTGTCGCCTTACCTTTGCCCGGGACCATTTGCGCCTTTTGGCACACGGATATGACAGTGTCGCTAGCATCCATGTGATAAGGAGCCCGGGCTGACATGGCTAGTCGTAAACCCAAAGTGGCACTAACTTACAGGGACAGGCATCCATGACCCAGCATCGAACGTGTCGGTCATCAGCAAGTGAATCCAGGCTGTAGCACTGGGCTAACAGGACTCCGGTGAACCGGGCTGTAGCGGACTAACATGACTCCGGTATTCATCGCGTGACATTTCCCCAAAGGAACAGACACAGGAACGAAGAAGGACACATGCCGGCCAGCCTAAGTGTTCCGGAGCAGTAGCAAGCTACCAGGGCTCAGTGGAAGCACTAGGAGACATTTCCCGGTAAGAGAGACTACTAAGGATAAACAACTAGATAGTCAGATCCCACACATAGCAATACACATTACACGTACGCATAACATGCAAGTATGTGTTGTACAACATGGCATCACAGCATAACTCAACAACTCATATAGATAAAGGTTCATAAGAGCCATCATAGCATTAATTACAAACAGGGGTCACATGACCCAACATTCAGAGCAATCAAGCAACAAGCGGAAGCATTACATGTCTGGGTACAGACATCTACAAATGAAAAAGGCTGAAGAGCCTGACTAACTACAATATCCGACCAAGATCGTAGCTGAGGTACAAGCTACTCGTCGAAGTCCATGAGAACACTAGTAAGACCGAAGTCTCCGCTGCAAAAACATAAATAAAGCAACATGAGTACAAAGGTACTCAGCAAGACTTACATCAGATCCTATCCTACATGCATTTGTATCAAGAGGGTAATGTGGGGTTTAGTTGCAGCAAGCCAGCTTTGACTCTGTGGCTATCCTGTTCTACGACTACCAGAAACTCTGGAGGTGAGACAACGTACACGAGTCCACTAATCACCACACAATACACTTACTATGGATTCATCCCCGTCTCCCTACGAGAAGGCCATCCATAGCACTCACACTTGTCTTGAGCATTTTATAGTATCCACTTCAAGTTGTCTATGTACCATGTAAGCATCCAGGAAGTCCATAACCGCGGACCCGGCTATTCGAATAGATCATGTTAACCCTGCAGGGGTGTACTTCTTCACACACGCTCTCGCCACTTACCGCCATGTACATGTCATGTATCTCGGCAACCTTCAAGCGGAAGCCTGGCGAGGGTGTCGGCCACGACCTGACTAACCACACAAGACTCTAATCCAGGTTTATCGCCTATTCGGGTTCCATCCACAAGGAGATCCGGCCGGGGTTTCACTCACGGCCCCAAACGATGTGTGCAGGGTTCCCAAGCCCACCTCGCCGGATGGATCTACGCTTGGTACACCGTGCCACTTGTGCCTAGTCTGTCCCAAGCCCACCTGGCCGGGTGCCACTTGGTAGACTACTAACACTACTTACAAACACCAGAAACTCGTTACGACTCCTGGACAGAGATCAAGTTGGTTAATAAGTCGAGAGGGCTTGGAGCGCCCGGAGTCCATTGTGTGGTAGTATCGAGTCATTGGACAACATACATAGAACTCAGTGCTTAAGGACGGTTCCAGTGAGACAACCCACCATGTACTCCTACATGGCCTCTCACCGCTACCTTTACCAAACCGTGTTCACACACTTCACTCTCAGCATCAGAACATATCGTAACACTCCAATTCATTCCCAATGAATCAGACCTGACACAACTCTAAGCAATAGCAGGCATAGCATGGTAGGAACACAACAATGGCTTCAATCAACTCCTACACATGCTAGTGGGTTTCAACTATTTACTGTGGCAATGACAGGTCATGTAGAGGAATGGGTTCAACTACCGCAACACAAAGTAGCAGAAGAATCGTTGTTGTCCTAATGCAATAACTGAGAGCAGGAGCGAGAGAGTAGGATTTTATCGGAATGAACAAGGGGGTTTGCTTGCCTGGTAAATCAACAGAGGAGGCACTGCTTCACAGACAGGTACTCTGGAATGGCTCCGGAGCAGGACCTATCGAGAAGGAACGGTGCCGGCAATCAATACACAATCATATGCAACAATATGATGCATGAACATGGCATGTAGATGTGATGCTGTTTGAGCTAATGCAACTAGTAATCATTTGGTTTGAAGTCCATTTGAACCATAAGCTCAAATGCATCTCCAAAGTAAGCTCTTATATATGCCATAATGTGTTTTCACCTATACAGCAAGTATAAGTTGGTTTGTCATGCATGAAACTAGTACAGATGGAAAGATTGCATTTTTCTGATAATTTTTCATATATAAATCATTTCAATCTGAGCTACGGTTGAATTTCTATGAATTTTTGAAGTTTAAATCAATTTCTGGAATTTCCTGATTTAGTTTAAATCCAGAAATCATATTATTGCGCCAGCATGACGTCAGCACGACGTCAGCAGTCAACTGTGGCTGACTGGGGTCAAACCTGACGTGTGGGGTCCACACGTCAGTGACACTGGGGTTAACCCCGAGTCAAACCTGGGCTGATTAGCTTTGACTAAGCCCTGGGGCCCACTGGTCAGCGTCAGTAGGTGGGGATTAGTGCCTAATTAACAAAGCCATGTCATCCCGCCGGAGTTCTGGCCGGCGGCGACCAATAGCGCGGTGGCGACTCGCCGGACTTGCGCTACAAGCGGCGTTTGGTCGCGCGAAGACCACCGGGGCGTAGCCCGTCGTCGTCCGCAACCAGGGGAGCTGGTGGGGGGCTGCGGGGGCGCCGGAGCTCGCCGGAGCAAAGCTCGGGGCGGCGGCCGGAGTTCGGTGAAGAGGGACGGAGCGCTATGGTGCACGGGAGGAAGAGTGGGTAGGTGCTCTGTGTTGCTGGGAACGCGCCGAGGACGACAGCATGCTCGGACGCGACGTGTGGGGGCTCTAGCCGCGGCGACCTCGTGGCCGGCGGCGATGAGCTCTCGGGCTCGACGGAGCCCGCGGTTGGAGGAAGAAATCGGCATCGGGGAGGGGGAGGTTTGGTGCGGGGGCTCACAGTGAGACCAGCGAGCGCGAGGGCGAGGTCGGGGATGCCCGGTAGCTCCCGAATCGACGGCGAGGATCCACGGCGGCCGGAGGCGAAGATGGCGACGGCGACGGCTCCACGGGGTGCTCCGTCTTGCGTGGCTCGACGAGGAGGTAGAGGGGGTCGCGGCGGAGCTGGGGAGCGTGTCGGGGAGGCGAGGGGAAGGCGGTGGCTACGGCTACGGTGGACGGCGGCGATGAGCTCCGCTCGGTTGCGCGCGAGAGAGAGAGCAGAGGAGGGGGGGAAGGAGCGAGAGAGAGTGAGAGGGTACGGGGGGGGGCGTGGCGTCTCCCGGGGCATCCAGACGAGGAGGGGAGAGGGCATGCAGGCAGGGAGGCTGGTGGCATGGCGCGGCGGCGTGCGCGCGCGTCGGGCACGCGCCTGGCCGACTAGCGCTAGGAGGACGACGGCGGTGGTGGGCTGGGCTGGCCTGCTGGGCCAGAGGCGCCAGGTAAGAAGCCCAGGTAAGGTTTTTTTCCTGTTTTGTTTTTCATTTCTATTTTTCTGACATTTGTTCTGATTTAGTAATAATACTAAATCAATTTATTTACTTATGCCAATTTTTATGGAAGCTAGTTATATTATTCCAGAGCTCCTTTATAAATGGCATAATTTTTGGACAATACTTTATATATATAACAATATATATCCAAAGCAAATAATTACTGCATTAATTCCAAATGCCCAAAATAAATACCTATGAGCTCTTAAAAATATTGGTTTGATTTTTATCTCTGTCCAATATTTTCAGAGAGCAACATGAGCATTTTCTTGGACCCTTTTGGAGAAATTTTTATTTGGGTCATTTTCAAAAATGATTCTGAGGGTTCCACCAATCCTCATTTCAAATTTAAATGGAATATAAACATGATGCACAAATGACTAGCTAGTCTGGGTCATACAAGAACTAGGGATGTGACACTAACACAACCGGGTGGGGAGGTCCACTGGTTAAAGCCCGTCCGTGCAAAGTCAAAGGGCTAGATCCCGTGGTCAAACACTATAGGGTTAGGCGGGACGGGGGCACTGGGGGTAGCAATGCCACCGGAGCATCGCACCGGGCCCTCATACATGCGGGGTGGTGTGGTGGCATGTCTGAAGAGGCGGGACGCGTCTCCGGGGCGTGCCCCCCCCCCCATGGACGGCGATGACACGGTAGTAGACGTTCTGCGGTAACGATGCGGCGTCAATATTACTAAATACTCGGAGCGCGATAAAATCATGAGTTTTTTTCACGACGTGGGCACATGTGCTATAGTAACGATGGTATTTTTTCATAATTTTTGGTGATGGAGAAGAATCCGAAAAATTGCCTCTACGCGGATTGCCCTTCGCGCGTCTACGACTATGGCCGGCGGCCTCCGGGGGCTAGCATGCCGCCAAATCTTGTGTAGGCGGCCTCTCACAAGTCTGGAAGTGTTGTGGCGGTTGCAAACGCCCGGCACGCGTGTCCGGGGTGTGCCCCCCCTCACGGACGGCGCCGCCGCCCACACCTAGAGGGGGGAAACGGACGCGTGGGGTCTACACGGAGGGGATCTTGCTGTGGGTCTGGCCCGGATGTTGCTCCAAAGTGTTCCTATGGGCTGACCTAACACAACCGGGTGGGGAGGTCCACTGGTCAAAGCCCATCCGTGCAAAGTCAAAGGGCTAGATCCCGTGGTCAAACGCTACAGGGTTAGGCGGGACGGGGGCACTGGGGGTAGCAATGCCACAGGAGCGTCGCACCGGGGCCTCATACATGCGGGGTGGTGTGGTGGCATGTCCGAAGAGGCGGGACGCGTCTCCGGGGCGTGGCCCCCCCTCACGGACGGCGATTACACGGTAGTAGACGTTCTGCGGTAATGATGCAGCGTCAATATTACTAAATACTCGGAGCGCGATAAAATCATGAGTTTTTTTGCACGACGTGGGCACATGTGCTATAGGAACGATGGTATTTTTTCATAATTTTTGGTGATGGAGAAGTATCTGAAAAAATCCCTCTACGCGGATTGCCCTTCGCGCATCTACGGCTGTGGCCGGCGGCCTCCTGGGGCTAGCATGCCACCAAATCTTGCATAGGCGGCCTCTCACAAGTCTGGAAGTGTTGTGGCGGTTGCAAATGCCTGGCACGCATGTCCGGGGTGTGCCCCCCCTCACGGACGGCGCTGCCGCCGGTACCTGGAGGGGGGAAACGGACGCGTGGGGTCTACACGGAGGGGGTCTTGCTGTGGGTCTGGCCTGGATGTTGCTCCAAAGTGTTCCTATGGGCTGACCTAACTAAACCGGGTGGGGAGGTCCACTGGTCAAAGCCCGTCCATGCAAAGTCAAAGGGCTAGATCCCGTGGTCAAACGTTACAGGGTTAGGCGGGACGGGGGCACTGGCGGGTAGCAATGCCACCGGAGCGTCGCACCAGGCCCTCATACATGCGGGGTGTTGTGGTGGCATGTCCGAAGAGGGGGACGCGTCTCCGGGGCGTGGCCCCCCCTCACGGACGGCGATGACACGGTAGTAGACGTTCTGCGGTAACGATGCGGCGTCAATATTACTAAATACTCGGAGCGCGATAAAATCATGAGTTTTTTTGCACGACGTGGGCACATGTGCTATAGGAACGATGGTATTTTTTCATAATTTTTGGCAATGGAGAAGTATCCGAAAAATTCCCTCTACGCGGATTGCCCTTCGGGCGTCTACGGCTGTGGCCGGCGGCCTCCGGGGGCTAGCATGCCGCCAAATCTTGCGTAGGCGGCCTCTCACAAGTCTGGAAGTGTTGTGGCGGTTGCAAACGCCCGGCACGCGTGTCCGGGGTGTGCCCCCCCTCACGGACGGCGCCGCCGCCGGCACCTGGAGGGGGGAAACGAACGCGTGGGGTCTACACGGAGGGGATCTTGCTGTTGGTCTGGCCCGGATGTTGCTCCAAAGTGTTCCTATGGGTTGACCGAACACAACCGGGTGGGGAGGTCCACTGGTCAAAGCCCGTCCGTGCAAAGTCAAAGGGCTAGATCCCGTGGTCAAACGCTACAGGGTTAGGCGGGACGAGGGCACTGGGGGTAGCAATGCCACCGGAGCGTCGCACCGGGCCCTCATACATGCGGGGTGGTGTGGTGGAATGTCCGAAGAGGCGGGCCGCGTCTTCGGGGCGTGGCCCCCCCTCACGGACGGCGATGACACGGTAACGATGCGGCGTCAATATTACTAAATACTCGGAACGCGATAAAATTATGAGTTTTTTTGCACGACGTGGGCACATGTGCTATAGGAATGATGGTATTTTTTCATAATTTTTGGTAATGGAGAAGTATCCGAAAAATTCCCTCTACGCGGATTGCCCTTCGGGCGTCTACGGCTGTGGCCGGCGGCCTCCGGGGGCTAGCATGCCGCCAAATCTTGCGTAGGCGGCCTCTCACAAGTCTGGAAGTGTTGTGGTGGTTGCAAACGCCCGACACGCGTGTCCGGGGTGTGCCCCCCCTCACGGACGGCGCCGCCGCCGGCACCTAGAGGGGGGAAACGGACGCGTGGGGTCTACACGGAGGGGATCTTGCTGTGGGTCTGGCCCGGATGTTGCTCCAAAGTGTTCCTATGGGCTGACCTAACACAACCGGGTGGGGATGTCCACTGGTCAAAGCCCGTTCGTGCAAAGTCAAAGGGCTAGATCCCGTGGTGAAACGCTACAGGGTTAGGCGGGACGGGGGCACTGGGGGTAGCAATGCCACCGGAGCGTCGCACCGGGCCCTCATACATGCGGTGTGGTGTGCTGGCATGTCCGAAGAGGCGGGACGCGTCTCCGGGGTGTGGCCCCCCCTCACGGACGGCGATGACACGGTAGTAGACGTTCTGCGGTAACGATGCGGCGTCGATATTATTAAATATTCGGAGCGTGATAAAATCATGAGTTTTTTTGCACGACGTGGGCACATGTGCTATAGGAACGATGGTATTTTTTCCATAATTTTTGGTGATGGAGAAGTATCCGAAAAATTCCCCCTACGCGGATTGCCCTTCACGCATCTACGGCTGTGGCCGGCGGCCTCCGGGGGCTAGCATGCCGCCAAATCTTGCGTAGGCGGCCTCTCACAAGTATGGAAGTGTTGTGGCGGTTGCAAACGCCCGGCACGCGTGTCCGGGGTGTGCCTCCCCTCACGGACGGCGCCGCCACCGGCACCTGGAGTGGGGAAACGGACGCGTGGGGTCTACACGGAAGGGATCTTGCTGTGGGTCTGGCTCGGATGTTGCTCCAAAGTGTTCCTACGGGCTGACCTAACACAACCGGGTGGGGAGGTCCAGTGGTCAAAGCCCGTCCGTGCAAAGTCAAAGGGCTAGATCCCGTGGTCAAATGCTACAGGGTTAGGC
>NC_057806.1:543175877-543179813 GCF_018294505.1 Triticum aestivum | reverse complement strand
ACCGGGCCCTTATACGTACGGGGTGGTGTGGTGGCATGTCCGAAGAGGCGGGACGCGTCTCCGGGGCATGGCCCCCCCTCACGGACGGCGATGACACGGTAGTTGACGTTCTGCGGTAACGATGCGGCGTCAATATTACTAAATACTCGGAGGGCGATAAAATCATGAGTTTTTTTTCACGACGTGGGCACATGTGCTATAGGAACGATGGTAATTTTTCATAATTTTTGGTGATGGAGAAGTATCCGAAAAATTGCCTCTACGCGGATTGCCCTTCGCGCGTCTACGGCTGTGGCCGGCGGCCTCCGGGGGCTAGCATGCCGCCAAATCTTGCATAGGCGGCCTCTCACAAGTCTGGAAGTGTTGTGGTGGTTGCAAACGCCCGGCACGCGTGTCCGGGGTGTGCCCCCCCTCACGGACGGCGCCGCCGCCGGCACCTGGAGGGGGGAAACGGACGCGTGGGGTCTACACGGAGGGGATCTTGCTGTGGGTCAGGCCTGGATGTTGCTCCAAAGTGTTCCTATGGGCTGACCTAACACAACCGGGTGGGGAGGTCCATTGGTCAAAGCCCATCCGTGCAAAGTCAAAGGGCTAGATCCCGTGGTCAAACGTTACAGGGTTAGGCGGGACGGGGGTACTAGCGGGTAGCAATGCCACCGGAGCGTCGCACCCGGGCCCTCATACATGCGGGGTGGTGTGGTGGCATGTCCGAAGAGGCCGGACGCGTCTCCGAGGCGTGCCCCCCCCCCTCACGGACGGCGATGACACAGTAGTAGATGTTCTGCGGTAACGATGCGGCGTCAATATTACTAAATACTCGGAGCGCGATAAAATCATGAGTTTTTTTGCACGACGTGGGCACATGTGCTATAGGAACGATGATATTTTCTCATAAATTTTGGTGATGGAGAAGTATCCGAAAAATTGCCTCTACGCGGATTGCCCTTCGGGCGTCTACGGCTGTGGCCGGTGGCCTCCGGGGGCTAGCATGCCTCCAAATCTTGCGTAGGCGGCCTCTCACAAGTCTGGAAGTGTTGTGGCGGTTGCAAACGCCCGGCACGCGTGTCCGGGGTGTGCCCCCCCATCACGGATGGCGCCGCCGCCGGCACCTGGAGGTGGGAACGAACGCGTGGGGTCTACATGGAGGGGATCTTGCTGTGGGTCTAGCCCGGATGTTGCTCTAAAGAATTCCTATGGGCTGACCTAACACTACCGGGTGGGGAGGTCCACTGGTCAAAGCCCGTCCGTGCAAAGTCAAAGGGCTAGATCCCGTGGTCAAACGCTACAAGGTTAGGCGGGACGGGGGCACTGGGGTGTAGCACTGCCACCGGAGCGTCGCACCGGGCCCTCATACATGCGGGGTGGTGTGGTGGCATGTCCGAAGAGGCGGGACGCGTCTCCGGGGCGTGGCCCCCCCTCACGGACGGCGATTACACGGTAGTAGACGTTCTGCGGTAATGATGCGGCGTCAATATTACTAAATACTCGGAGCGCGATAAAATCATGAGTTTTTTTGCACGACGTGGGCACATGTGCTATAGGAACGATGGTATTTTTTCATAATTTTTGGTGATGGAGAAGTATCTGAAAGAATCCCTCTACGCGGATTGCCCTTCGCGCATCGACGGCTGTGGCCGGCGGCCTCCTGGGGCTAGCATGCCACCAAATCTTGCATAGGCGGCCTCTCACAAGTCTGGAAGTGTTGTGGCGGTTGCAAATGCCTGGCACGCATGTCCGGGGTGTTCCCCCCCTCACGGACGGCGCTGCCGTCGGCACCTGGAGGGGGGAAACGGACGCGTGGGGTCTACACGGAGGGGGTCTTGCTGTGGGTCTGGCCTGGATGTTGCTTCAAAGTGTTCCTATGGGCTGACCTAACTAAACCGGGTGGGGAGGTCCACTGGTCAAAGCCCGTCCATGCAAAGTCAAAGGGCTAGATCCCGTGGTCAAACGTTACAGGGTTAGGCGGGACGGGGGCACTGGCGGGTAGCAATGCCACCGGAGCGTCGCACCAGGCCCTCATACATGCGGGGTGGTGTGGTGGCATGTCCGAAGAGGCGGGACGCGTCTCCGGGGCGTGGCCCCCCCTCACGGACGATGATGACACGGTAGTAGACGTTCTGCGGTAACGATGCGGCGTCAATATTACTAAATACTCGGAGCGCGATAAAATCATGAGTTTTTTTGCACGACATGGGCACATGTGCTATAGGAACGATGGTATTTTTTCATAATTTTTGGCGATGGAGAAGTATCCGAAAAATTCCCTCTACGCGGATTGCCCTTCGGGCGTCTACGGCTGTGGCCTGCGGCCTCCGGGGGCTAGCATGCCGCCAAATCTTGCGTAGGCGGCCTCTCACAAGTCTGGAAGTGTTGTGGCGGTTGCAAACGCCCGGCACGCGTGTCCGGGGTGTGCCCCCCCTCACGGACGGCGCCGCCGCCGGCACCTGGAGGGGGGAAACGAACGCGTGGGGTCTACACGGAGGGGATCTTGCTGTTGGTCTGGCCCGGATGTTTCTCCAAAGTGTTCCTATGGGTTGACCGAACACAACCGGGTGGGGAGGTCCACTGGTCAAAGCCCGTCCGTGCAAAGTCAAAGGGCTAGATCCCGTGGTCAAACGCTACAGGGTTAGGCGGGACGAGGGCACTGGGGGTAGCAATGCCACCGGAGCGTCGCACCGGGCCCTCATACATGCGGGGTGGTGTGGTGGCATGTCCGAAGAGGCGGGCCGCGTCTTCGGGGCGTGGCCCCCCCTCACGGACGGCGATGACACGGTAACGATGCGGCGTCAATATTACTAAATACTCGGAGCGCGATAAAATTATGAGTTTTTTTGCACGTCGTGGGCACATGTGCTATAGGAATGATGGTATTTTTTCATAATTTTTGGTAATGGAGAAGTATCCGAAAAATTCCCTCTACGCGGATTGCCCTTCGGGCGTCTACGGCTGTGGCCGGCGGCCTCCGGGGGCTAGCATGCCGCCAAATCTTGCGTAGGCGGCCTCTCACAAGTCTGGAAGTGTTGTGGTGGTTGCAAACGCCCGACACGCGTGTCCGGGGTGTGCCCCCCCTCACGGACGGCGCCGCCGCCGGCACCTAGAGGGGGGAAACGGACGCGTGGGGTCTACACGGAGGGGATCTTGCTGTGGGTCTGGCCCGGATGTTGCTCCAAAGTGTTCCTACGGGCTGACCTAACACAACCGGGTGGGGATGTCCACTGGTCAAAGCCCGTTCGTGCAAAGTCAAAGGGCTAGATCCTGTGGTGAAACGCTACAGGGTTAGGCGGGACGGGGGCACTGGGGGTAACAATGCCACCAGAGCGTCGCACCGGGCCCTCATACATGCGGGGTGGTGTGCTGGCATGTCCGAAGAGGCGGGACGCGTCTCCGGGGTGTGGCCCCCCCTCACGGACGGCGATGACACGGTAGTAGACGTTCTGCGGTAACGATGCAGCGTCAATATTATTAAATATTCGGAGCGTGATAAAATCATGAGTTTTTTTGCACGACGTGGGCACATGTGCTATAGGAACGATGGTATTTTTGCATAATTTTTGGTGATGGAGAAGTATCCGAAAAATTCCCCCTACCCGGATTGCCCTTCACGCGTCTACGGCTGTGGCCGGCGGCCTCCGGGGGCTAGCATGCCGCCAAATCTTGCGTAGGCGGCCTCTCACAAGTATGGAAGTGTTGTGGCGGTTGCAAACGCCCGGCACGCGTATCCGGGGTGTGCCTCCCCTCACGGACGGCGCCGCCACCGGCACCTGGAGGGGGGAAACGGACGCGTGGGGTCTACACGGAAGGGATCTTGCTGTGGGTCTGGCCCGGATGTTGCTCCAAAGTGTTCCTACGGGCTGACCTAACACAACCGGGTGGGGAGGTCCAGTGGTCAAAGCCCGTCTGTGCAAAGTCAAAGGGCTAGATCCCGTGGTCAAACGC
>NC_057806.1:543163143-543175739 GCF_018294505.1 Triticum aestivum | reverse complement strand
CACTGGAGCGTCGCACCGGGCCCTTATACATACGGGGTGGTGTGGTGGCATGTCCGAAGAGCCGGGACGCGTCTCCGGGGCATGGCCCCCCCTCACGGACGGCGATGACACGGTAGTTGACGTTCTGCGGTAACGATGCGGCGTCAATATTACTAAATACTCGGAGCGCGATAAAATCATGAGTTTTTTTTTCACGACGTGGGCACATGTGCTATAGGAACGATGGTAATTTTTCATAATTTTTGGTGATGGAGAAGTATCCGAAAAATTGCCTCTACGCGGATTGCCCTTCGCGCGTCTACGGCTGTGGCCGGCGGCCTCCGGGGGCTAGCATGCCGCCAAATCTTGCATAGGCGGCCTCTCACAAGTCTGGAAGTGTTGTGGTGGTTGCAAACGCCCGGCATGCGTGTCCGGGGTGTGCCCCCCCTCACGGACGGCGCCGCCGCCGGCACCTGGAGGGGGGAAACGGACGCGTGGGGTCTACACGGAGGGGATCTTGCTGTGGGTCAGGCCCGGATGTTGCTCCAAAGTGTTCCTATGGGCTTACCTAACACAACCGGGTGGGGAGGTCCATTGGTCAAAGCCCATCCGTGCAAAGTCAAAGGGCTAGATCCCGTGGTCAAACAATACACGGTTAGGCGGGACGGGGGTACTAGCGGGTAGCAATGCCACCGGAGCGTCGCACCGGGCCCTCATACATGCGGGGTGGTGTGGTGGCATGTCCGAAGAGGCGGGACGCGTCTCCGAGGCGTGCCCCCCCCTCACGGATGGCGATGACATAGTAGTAGATGTTCTGCGGTAACGATGCGGCGTCAATATTACTAAATACTCGGAGCGCGATAAAATCATGAGTTTTTTTGCACGACGTGGGCACATGTGCTATAGGAACGATGATATTTTTTCATAAATTTTGGTGATGGAGAAGTATCCGAAAAATTCCTTCTACGCGGATTGCCCTTCGGGCGTCTACGGCGTGGCCGGTGGCCTCCGGGGGCTAGCATGCCACCAAATCTTGCGTAGGCGGCCTCTCACAAGTCTGGAAGTGTTGTGGCGGTTGCAAACGCCCGGCACGCGTGTCCGGGGTGTGCCCCCCCATCACGGACGGCGCCGCCGCCGGCACCTGGAGGTGGGAACGAACGCGTGGGGTCTACATGGAGGGGATCTTGCTGTGGGTCTAGCCCGGATGTTGCTCCAAAGAATTCCTATGGGCTGACCTAACACTACCGGGTGGGGAGGTCCACTGGTCAAAGCCCGTCCGTGCAAAGTCAAAGGGCAAGATCCCGTGGTCAAACGCTACAAGGTTAGGCGGGACGGGGGCACTGGGGGTAGCAATGCCACCGGAGCGTCGCACCGGGCCCTCATACATGCGGGGTGGTGTGGTGGCATGTCCGAAGAGGCAGGACGCGTCTCCGGGGCGTGGCCCCCCCTCATGGACGGCGATGACACGGTAGTAGACGTTCTGCGGTAACGATGCGGCGTCAATATTACTAAATACTCGGAGCGCGATAAAATCATGAGTTTTTTTGCATGACGTGGGCACATGTGCTATAGGAACGATGGTATTTTTTCATAATTTTTGGTGATGGAGAAGTATCCGAAAAATTCCCTCTATGCGGATTGCCCTTCGGGCGTCTACGGCTGTGGCCGGCGGCCTCCGGGGGCTAGCATGCCGTCAAATCTTGCGTAGGCGGCCTCTCACAAGTCTGGAAGTGTTGTGGCAGTTGCAAACGCCCGACACGCGTGTCCGAGGTGTGCCCCCCTCACGGACGGCGTCGCCGCCGGCACCTGGAGGGGGGAAACGGACGCGTGGGGTCTACACGGAGGGGATCTTGCTGTGGGTCTGGCCCGGATGTTGCTCCAAAGTGTTCCTATGGGCTGACCTAACACAACCGGGTGGGGAGGCCCACTGGTCAAAGCCCGTCCATGCAAAGTCAAAGGGCTAGATCCCGTGGTCAAACGTTATAGGGTTAGGCGGGACGGGGGCACTGGCGGGTAGCAATGCCACCGGAGCATCGCACCGGGCCCTCATACATGCGGGGTGGTGTGGTGGCATGTCCGAAGAGGCGGGACGCGTCTCCGGGGTGTGCCCCCCCCCCTCACGGACGGCGATGACACGGTAGTAGACGTTCTGCGGTAACGATGCGGCGTCAATATTACTAAATACTCGGAGCGCGATAAAATCATGAGTTTTTTTGCACGACGTGGGCACATGTGCTATAGGAACGATGGTATTTTTTCATAATTTTTGGTGATGGAGAAGTATCCGAAAAATTCCCTCTAGGCGGATTGCCCTTCGGGCGTCTACGGCTGTGGCCGGCGGCCTCCGGGGGCTAGCATGCCGCCAAATCTTGCGTAGGCGGCCTCTAACAAGTCTGGAAGTGTTGTGGCGGTTGCAAACGCCCGACACGCGTGTCCGGGGTGTGCCCCCCATCACGGACGGCGCCGCCGCCGGCACCTGGAGGTGGGAAACGAACGCCTGGGGTCTACACTGAGGGGATCTTGCTGTGGGTCTGGACCGGTTGTTGCTCCAAAGAATTCCTATGGGCTGACCTAACACAACCGGGTGGGGAGGTCCACTGGTCAAAGCCCGTCCGTGCAAAGTCAAAGGGCTAGATCCCGTGGTCAAACGCTACAGGGTTAGGCGGGATGGGGGCACTGGGGGTAGCAATGCCATCGGAGCGTCGCACCGGGCCCTCATACATGTGGGGTGGTGTGGTGGCATTTCCGAAGAGGCAGCACGCGTCTTCGGGGCGTGGCCCCCCCTCACGGACGGCGATGACACGGTAGTAGACGTTCTGCGGCAACGATGCGGTGTCAATATTACTAAATACTCGGAGCGCGATAAAATCATGAGGTTTTTTGCACGACGTGGGCACATGTGCTATAGGAACGATGGTATTTTTTCATAATTTTTGGTGATGGAGAAGTATCCGAAAAATTCCCTCTACGCGGATTGCCCTTCGGGCGTCTACGGCTGTGGCCGGCGGCCTCCGGGGGCTAGCATGCCGCCAAATCTTGCGTAGGCGGCCTCTCACAAGTCTGGAAGTGTTGTGGCGGTTGCAAACGCCCGACACGCGTGTCCGGGGTGTGCCCCCCCTCACGGACGGCGCCGCCGCCGGCACCTGGAGGGGGGAAACGGACGAGTGGGGTCCACACGGAGGGGATCTTGCTGTGGGTCTGGCCCGGATGTTGCTCCAAAGTGTTCCTATGGGCTGACCTAACACAACCGGGTGGGGATGTCCACTGGTCAAAGCCCGACCATGCAAAGTCAAAGGGCTAGATCCCGTGGTCAAACGCTACAGGGTTAGGCGGGACGGGGGCACTGGGGGTAGCAATGCCACCGGAGCGTCGCACCGGGCCCTCATACATGCGGGGTGGTGTGGTGGCATGTCTGAAGAGGCGGGACGCGTCTCCGGGGCGTGCCCCCCCCCCTCACGGACGGCGATGACACGGTAGTAGACGTTCTGCGGTAACGATGCGGCGTCAATATTACTAAATACTTGGAGCGCGATAAAATCATGAGTTTTTTTGCACGACGTGGGCACATGTGCTGTAGGAACGATGGTATTTTTTCATAATTTTTGGTGATGGAGAAGTATTCGAAAAATTCCCTCTACGCGGACTGCCCTTCGCGCGTCTACGGCTGTGGCCGGCGGCCTCCGGGGGCTAGCATGCCGCCAAATCTTGCGTAGGCGACCTCTCACAAGTCTGGAAGTGTTGTGGCGGTTGCAAACGCCCGGCACGCGTGTCTGGGGTGTGCCTCCCCTCACGGACGGTGCCGCCGCCGGCACCTGGAGGGGGGAAACGGACGGCTGGGGTCTACACGAAGGGGATCTTGCTGTGGGTCTGGCCCGGATGTTGCTCCAAAGTGTTCCTATGGGCTGACCTAACACAACCGGGTGGGGAGGTCCAGTGGTCAAAGCCCGTCCGTGCAAAGTCAAAGGGCTAGATCCCGTGGTCAAATGCTATAGGGTTAGGCGGGACTGGGGCACTAGGGGGGGGGGGTAGCAATGCCACTGGAGCATTGCATCGTGCCCTTATACATACGGGGTGGTGTGGTGGCATGTCCAAAGAGGCGGGACGCGTCTCCGGGGCG
Organism: Triticum aestivum; assembly: GCF_018294505.1. Lineage (NCBI taxonomy): Eukaryota > Viridiplantae > Streptophyta > Magnoliopsida > Poales > Poaceae > Triticum > Triticum aestivum. The sequence continues at coordinate 543,171,643 of NC_057806.1, read as the reverse complement.
TGGCCCCCCCTCACGGACGGCGATGACACGGTAGTAGACGCTCTATGGTAACGATGCAGCGTCAATATTACTAAATACTCGGAGCGCGATAAAATCATGAGTTTTCTTTTCACGACGTGGGCACATGTGCTATAGGAATGATGGTATTTTTTCATAATTTTTGTTGATGGAGAAGTATCCGAAAAATTGCCTCGACGCGGATTGCCCTTCGCGCGTCTACGGCTGTGGCTGGCGGCCTTCGGGGGCTAGCATGCCGCCAAATCTTGCGTAGGCGGCCTCTTACAAGTCTGGAAGTGTTGTGGCGGTTGCAAATGCCCGACACGCATGTCCGGGGTGTGCCCCCCCTCACGGACGGCGCCGCCGCCGGCACCTGGAGGGGGGAAGCGGACGCGTGGGGTCTACACGGAGGGGATCTTGCTGTGGGTCTGGCCCGGATGTTGCTCCAAAGTGTTCCTATGGGCTGACCTAACACAACTGGGTGGGGAGGTCCACTGGTCAAAGCCCGTCCATGCAAAGTCAAAGGGCTAGATCCCGTGGTCAAACGTTACAAGGTTAGGCGGGACGGGGGCACTGGCGGGTAGCAATGCCACCGGAGCGTCGCACCAGGCCCTCATACATGCGGGATGGTGTGGTGGCATGTCCGAAGAGGCTGGACGCGTCTCTGGGGCGTGCCCCCCCCTCACGGACGGCGATGACACGGTAGTAGATGTTCTGCGGTAACGATGCAGCGTGAATATTACTAAATACTCGGAGCGCGATAAAATCATGAGTTTTTTTGCACGACGTGGGCACATGTGCTATAGGAACAACGGTATTTTTTCATAATTTTTGGTGATGGAGAAGTATCCGAAAAATTCCCTCTACGCGGATTGCCCTTCGGGCGTCTACGGCTGTGGTCGGCGGCCTCCGGGGGCTAGCATGCCGCCAAATCTTGTGTAGGCGGCCTCTCACAAGTCTAGAAGTGTTGTGGCGGTTGCAAACGCCCAGCACGCGTGTCCGGGGAGTGCCTCCCCTCACGGACGGCGCCGCCGCGGGCACCTGGAGGGGGGAAACAGATGTGTGGGGTCTACACGGAGGGGATCTTGCTGCAGGTCTAGCCCGGATGTTGCTCCAAAGTGTTCCTATGGGCTGACCTAACACAACCGGGTGGGGAGGTCCACTGGTCAAAGCCCGTCCGTGCAAAGTCAAAGGGCTAGATCCCGTGGTCAAACGCTACAGGGTTAGGCGGGACGGGGGCACTGGGGGTAGCAATGCCACCGGAGCGTCGCACCGGGCCCTCATACATGCGAGGTGGTGTGGTGACATGTCCGAAGAGGCGGGACACGTCTCCGGGGCGTGGCCCCCCCTCACGGACGGCGATGACACGGTAGTAGATGTTCTGCGATAATGATGCGGCGTCAATATTACTAAATACTCGGAGCACGATTAAATCATGAGTTTTTTTGCATGACGTGAGCACATGTGCTATAGGAATGATGGTATTTTGTGATAATTTTTGGTGATGGAGAAGTATCCGAAAAATTCCCTCTACGCGGATTGCCCTTCGCGCGTCTACGGCTGTGGCCGGCGGCCTCCGGGGGCTAGCATGCCGCCAAATCTTGCGTAGGCGGCCTCTCACAAGTCTGGAAGTGTTGTGGCGGTTGCAAACGCCCGGCACGCGTGTCCGGGGTGTGCCTCCCCTCACGGACGGCGCCGCCGCCGGCACCTGGAGGGGGGAAACGGACGCGTGGGGTCTACACGGAGGGGATCTTGCTGTGGGTCTGGCCCGGATGTTGCTCCAAAGTGTTCCTATGGGCTGACCTAACACAATCGGGTGGGGAGGTCCACTAGTCAAAGCCCGTCCATGGAAAGTCAAAGGGATAGATCCCGTGGTCAAACGCTACAAGGTTAGGCGGGACGGGGCACTCGGGGTAGCAATGCCACCGGAGCGTCGCACCGGGCCCTCATACATGCGGGGTGGTGTGGTGGCATGTCCGAAGAGGGTGGACACGTCTCCGGGGCGTGGCCCCCCCTCACGGACGGGCGGGGTAGTAGACATTCTGCGGTAACGATGCGGCGTCAATATTACTAAATACTCGGAGCGCGATAAAATCATGAGTTTTTTTTGCACGACATGGGCACATGTGCTATAGGAACGATGGTATTTTTTCATAATTTTTGGTGATGGAGAAGTATCCGAAAAATTGCCTCTATGCGGATTGCCCTTCGCGCGTCTACGGCAGTGGCCGGTGGCCTCCGGGGGCTAGTATGCCGCCAAATCTTGCGTAGGCGGCCTCTCACAAGTCTGGAATTGTTGTGGCGGTTGCAAACGCCCGGCACGCGTGTCCGGGGTGTGCCCCCCTCACAGACGGCGCCACCACCGGCACCTGGAGGGGGGAAACAGACGCGTGGGGTCTACACGGAGGGGATCTTGCTGTGGGTCTGGCCCGGATGTTGCTCCAAAGTGTTACTATGGGCTGACCTAACACAACCGGGTGGGGAGGTCCACTAGTCAAAGCCCGTCCGTGCAAAGTCAAAGGGCTAGATCCCGTGGTCAAACACTACAGGGTTAGGCGGGACGGGGGCACTGGGGGTAGGAATGCCACTGGAGCGTCGCACCGGGCCCTCATACATGCGGGGTGGTGTGCTGGCATGTTCGAAGAGGCGGGACGCGTCTCCGGGGTGTGGCCCCCCCTCACGGACGGCGATGACACGGTAGTAGACGTTCTGCGATAACGATGCGGCGTCAATATTACTAAATACTCGGAGCGTGATAAAATCATGAGTTTTTTTGCACGACGTGGGCACATGTGCTATAGGAACGATGGTATTTTTTCATAATTTTTGGTGATGGAGAAGTATCCAAAAAATTCCCTCTACGCGGATTGCCCTTCGCGCGTCTACGGCTGTGGCGGGCGGCCTCCGGGGGCTAGCATGCCGCCAAATCTTGCGTAGGCGGCCTCTCACAAGTCTGGAAGTGTTGTGGCGGTTGCAAACGCCCGGCACGCGTGTCCGGGGTGTGCCTCCCCTCACGGACGGCGCCGCCGCCGGCACCTGGAGGGGGGAAATGGACGCGTGGGGTCTACACGGAGGGGATCTTGCTGTGGGTCTGGCCCGGATGTTGCTCCAAAGTGTTCCTATGGGCTGACCTAACACAACCGGGTGGGGAGGTCTAGTGGTCAAAGCCCGTCCGTGCAAAGTCAAAGGGCTAGATCCCGTGGTCAAACGCTACAGGGTTAGGCGGGACGGGGGCACTAGGGGGGGGGGGGTAGCAATGCCACCGGAGCGTCGCACCGGGCCCTTATACATACGGGGTGGTGTGGTGGCATGTCCGAAGAGGCAGGACGCGTCTTCGGGGCGTGGCCCCCCCTCACGGACGGTGATGACACAGTAGTTGACGTTCTGCGGTAACGATGCGGCGTCAATATTACTAAATACACGGAGCGCGATAAAATCTTGAGTTTTTTTTCACGAAGTGGGCACATGTGCTATAGGAGCGATGGTATTTTTTCATAATTTTTGGTGATGGAGAAGTATCCGAAAAATTGCCTCTACGCGGATTGCCCTTTGCGCGTCTACGGCAGTGGCCGGCGGCCTCCGGGGGCTAGCATGCCGCCAAATCTTGCGTAGGCGGCCTCTCACAAGTCTGGAAGTGTTGTGGCAGTTGCAAACGCCCGACACGCGTGTCCGGGGTGTGCCCCCCCTCACGGACGGCGCCGCCGCCGGCACCTGTAGGGGGGAAACGGACGCGTGGGGTCTACACGGAGGGGATCTTGCTGTGGGTCTGGCTCGGATGTTGCTCCAAAGTGTTCCTATGGGCTGACCTAACACAACCGGGTGGGGAGGTCCACTGGTCAAAGCCCGTCCGTGCAAAGTCAAAGGGCTAGATCCCGTGGTCAAACGCTATTGGGTTAGGCGGGACGGGGGCACTGGGGTAGCAATGCCACCGGAGCATCGCACCGGGCCCTCATACATGCGGGGTGGTGTGGTGGCATGTCCGAAGAGGCGGGACGCGTCTCCGGGGCGTGGCCCCCCCTCAGGGACGGCGATGACACGGTAGTAGACGTTCTGCGGTAACGATGCAGCGTCAATATTACTAAATACTCGGAGCGCGATAAAATCATGAGTTTTTTCACGACGTGGGCACATGTGCTATAGGAACGATGGTATTTTTTCATAATTTTTGGTGATGGAGAAGTATCCAAAAAATTCCCTCTACGCGGATTGCCCTTCGCGCGTCTACGGCTGTGGCGGGCGGCCTCCGGGGGCTAGCATGCCGCCAAATCTTGCGTAGGTGGCCTCTCACAAGTCTGGAAGTGTTGTGGCGGTTGCAAATGCCCGGCACGCGTGTCCGGGGTGTGCCTCCCCTCACGGACGGCGCCGCCGCCGGCACCTGGAGGGGGGAAACGGACGCGTGGGGTCTACACGGAGGGGATCTTGCTGTGGGTCTGGCCCGGATGTTGCTCCAAAGTGTTCCTATGGGCTGACCTAACACAACCGGGTGGGGAGGTCCAGTGGTCAAAGCCCGTCCGTGCAAAGTCAAAGGGCTAGATCCCGTGGTCAAACGGTACAGGGTTAGGCGGGACGAGGGCACTAGGGGGGGGGGGTAGCAATGCCACTGGAGCGTCGCACCGGGCCCTTATACATACGGGGTGGTGTGGTGGCATGTCCTAAGAGGCGGGACGCGTCTTCGGGGCGTGGCCCCCCCTCACGGACGGCGATGACACAGTAGTTGACGTTCTGCGGTAACGATGCGGCGTCAATATTACTAAATACTCGGAGCGCGATAAAATCATGAGTTTTTTTTACGACGTGGGCACATGTGCTATAGGAACGATGGTATTTTTTCATAATTTTTGGTGATGGAGAAGTATCCGAAAAATTGCCTCTACGCGGATTGCCCTTTGCGCGTCTACGGCTGTGGCCGGCGTCCTCCGGGGGCTAGCACGCCGCCAAATCTTGCGTAGGTGGCCTCTCACAAGTCTGGAAGTGTTGTGGCAGTTGCAAACGCCCGGCACGCGTGTCCGGGGTGTGCCCCCCCTCACGGACGGCGCCGCCGCCGGCACCTGGAGGGGCGAAACGGACGCGTGGGGTCTACACGGAGGGGATCTTGCTGTGGGTCTGGCCCGGATGTTGCTCCAAAGTGTTCCTATGGGCTGACCTAACACAACTGGGTGGGGAGGTCCACTGGTCAAAGCCCGTCCGTGCAAAGTCAAAGGGCTAGATCCCGTGGTCAAACGCTATTGGGTTAGGCGGGACGGGGGCACTGGGGTAGCAATGCCACCGGAGCATCGCACCGGGCCCTCATACATGCGGGGTGGTGTGGTGGCATGTTCCAAGAGGCAGGACGCGTCTCCGGGGCGTGGCCCCCCCTCGCGGACGGCGATGACACGGTAGTAGACGTTCTGCGGTAACGATGCGGCGTCAATATTACTAAATACTCGGAGCGCGATAAAATCATGAGTTTTTTTGCACGACGTGGGCACATGTGCTATAGGAACGATGGTATTTTTTCATAATTTTTGGTGATGGAGAAGTATCCAAAAAATTGCCTCTACGCGGATTGCCCTTCGGGCGTCTACGGTTGTGGTCGGCGGCCTCCGCGGGCTAGCATGCCGCCAAATCTTGCGTAGGTGGCCTCTCACAAGTCTGGAAGTGTTGTGGCGGTTGCAAACGCCCGACACGCGTGTCTGGGGTGTGCCCCCCCTCACGGACGGCGCCGCTACCGGCACCGGGAGGGGGGAAACGGACGCGTGGGGTCTACACGGAGGGGATCTTGCTGTGGGTCTGGCCCGGATGTTGCTCCAAAGTGTTCCTATGGGCTGACCTAACACAACCGGGTGGGGAGGTACACTGGTCAAAGCCCGTCCATGGAAAGTCAAAGGGCTAGATCCCGTGGTCAAACGCTACAGGGTTAGGCGGGACGGGGGCACTAGGGGTAGAAATGCCACCGGAGTGTCGCACCGGGCCCTCATACAAGCGGGGTGGTGTGCTGGCATGTCCGAAGAGGCGGGACGTGTCTCCGGGGTGTGGCCCCCCCTCACGGACGGCGATGACACGGTAGTAGACGTTCTGCGGTAACGATGCTGCGTCAATATTACTAAATACTCGGAGCATGATAAAATCATCAGTTTTTTTGCACGACGTGGGCACATGTGCTATAGGAACGATGGTATTTTTTCATAATTTTTGGTGATGGAGAAGTATCCGAAAAATTCCCTCTACGCGGATTGCCCTTCGCGCGTCTACGGCTGTGGCCGGCGGCCTCCGGGGGCTAGCATGCCGCCAAACCTTGCGTAGGCGACCTCTCACAAGTCTAGAAGTGTTGTGGCGGTTGCAAACGCCCGGCACGCGTGTCCGGCGTGTGCCCCCCTCACGGACGGCGCCGCCGCCGGCACCTGGAGGGGGGAAACGGACGCGTGGGGTCTACACGGAGGGGATCTTGCTGTGGGTCTGGCCCGGATGTTGCTCCAAAGTGTTCCTATGGGCTGACCTAACACAACCGGGTGGGGAGGTCCACTGGTCAAAGCCCGTCCGTGCAAAGTCAAAGGGCTAGATCCCGTGGTCAAACGCTACAGGGTTAGGCGGGATGGGGGCACTAGGGCGGGGGGTAGCAATGCCACTGGAGTGTCGCACCAGGCCCTTATACATACGGGGTGGTGTGGTGGCATGTCCGAAGAGGCGGGACGCGTCTCCGGGGCGTGGCCCCCCCTCACGGACGGCGATGACACGGTAGTTGACGTTCTGCGGTAACGATGCGGCGTTAATATTACTAAATACTCGGAGCGCGATAAAATCATGAGTTTTTTTTTCACGACGTGGGCACATGTGCTATAGGAACGATGGTATTTTTTCATAATTTTTGGTGATGGAGAAGTATCCGAAAAATTGCCTCTACGCGGATTGCCCTTCGCGCGTCTACGGCTGTGGCCGGCGGCCTCCGGGGCTAGCATGCCGCCAAAGCTTGCGTAGGCGGCCTCTCACAAGTCTGGAAGTGTTGTGGCGGTTGCAAATGCCCGGCACGCGTGTCCGGGGTGTGCCCCCCCTCACGGACGGCGCCGCCGCCGGCACCTGGAGGGGGGAAACGGACGCGTGGGGTCTACACGGAGGGGATCTGGCTGTGGGTCTGGCCCGGATGTTGCTCCAAAGTGTTCCTATGGGATGACCTAACACAACCGGGTGGGGAGGTCCAGTGGTCAAAGCCCGTCCGTGCAAAGTCAAAGGGCTAGATCCCGTGGTCAAACGCTACAGGGTTAGGCGGGACGGGGGCACTAGGGGGGATAGCAATGCCACTGGAGCGTCGCACCGGGCCCTTATACATACGGGGTGGTGTGGTGGCATGTCTGAAGAGGCGGGACACGTCTCCGGGGCGTGGCCCCCCCTCACGGACAGCGATGACACGGTAGTTGATGTTCTGCGGTAACGATGCGGCGTTAATATTACTAAATACTCGGAGCGCGATAAAATCATGAGTTTTTTTTTCACGACGTGGGCACATGTGCTATCGGAACGATGGTATTTTTTCATAATTTTTGGTGATGGAGAATTATCCGAAAAATTGCCTCTACGCGGATTGCCCTTCGCGCGTCTACGGCTGTGGCCGGCGGCCTCCGGGGGCTAGCATGCCGCCAAATCTTACGTTGGCGGCCTCTCACAAGTCTGGAAGTGTTGTGGCGGTTGCAAACGCCCGGCACGCGTGTCCGGGGTGTGCCCCCCCTCACGGACGGCGCCGCCGCCGGCACCTGGAGGGGGGAAACAGACGCATGGGGTCTACACGGAGGGGATCTTGCTATGGGTCTGGCCCGGATGTTGCTCCAAAGTGTTCCTATGGGCTGACCTAACACAACCGGATGGGGAGGTCCATTGCTCAAAGCCCGTCCGTGCAAAGTCAAAGGGCTAGATCCCGTGGTCAAACGCTACTGGGTTAGGCGGGACGGGGGCACTGGGGGTAGCAATGCCACCGGAGCATCGCACCGGGCCCTCATACATGCGGGGTGGTGTGGTGGCATGTCCGAAGAGGCGGGACGCGTCTCCGGGGCGTGGCCCCCCCTCACGGACGGGCGGGGTAGTAGACGTTCTGCGGTAACGATGCGGCGTCAATATTACTAAATACTCGGAGCGCGATAAAAGCATGAGTTTTTTTTGCACGACATGGGCACATGTGCTATAGGAACGATGGTATTTTTTCATATTTTTTGGTGATGGAGAAGTATCGGAAAAATTGCCTCTATGCGGATTGCCCTTCGCGCGTCTACGGCAGTGGCCGGCGGCCTCCGGGGGCTAGTATGCCGCCAAATCTTGCGTAGGCGGCCTCTCACAAGTCTGGAAGTGTTGTGGCGGTTGCAAACGCCCGGCACGCGTGTCCGGGGTGTGCCCCCTCACGAACGGCGCCGCCGCCGGCACCTGGAGGGGGAAACGGACGCGTGGGGTCTACACGGAGGGGATCTTGCTGTGGGTCTGGCCCGTATGTTGCTCCAAAGTGGTCCTATGGGCTGACCTAACACAACCGGGTGGGGAGGTC
>NC_057806.1:543162175-543162804 GCF_018294505.1 Triticum aestivum | reverse complement strand
ACCGGGCCCTCATACATGCGGGATGGTGTGGTGGCATGTCCGAAGAGGCGGGACGCGTCTCCGGGGCATGGCCTCCCCTCATGGACAGCGATGACACGGTAGTAGACGTTCTGCGGTCATGATGCGGCGTCAATATTACTAAATACTCGGAGCGCGATAAAATCATGAGTTTTTTTTGCACGACATGGGCACATGTGCTATAGGAACGATGGTATTTTTTCATAATTTTTGGTGATGAAGAAGTATCCGAAAAATTCCCTCTACGTGGATTGCCCTTCGCGCGTCTACGGCTGTGGCCGGCGGCCTCCTGGGGCTAGCATGCCGCCAAATCTTACGTAGGTGGCCTCTCACAAGTCTGGAAGTGTTGTGGCGGTTGCAAACGCCCGACACGCGTGTCCGGGGTGTGCCCCCCCTCACGGACGGCGCCGCCGCCGGCACCTGGAGGGGGGAAACGGACGCGTGGGGTCTACACGGAGGGGATCTTGCTGTGGGTCTGGACCGGATGTTGCTCCAAAGTGTTCCTATGGGCTGACCTAACACAACCGAGTTGGGAGGTCCACTGGTCAAAGCCCGTCCGTGCAAAGTCAAAGGGCTAGATCCCGTGGTCAAACGCTACAGGGTTAGGCGGG
>NC_057806.1:543160601-543161974 GCF_018294505.1 Triticum aestivum | reverse complement strand
GTGGCATGTCCGAAGAGGCGGGACGCGTCTCCGGGGCGTGGCCTCCCCTCACGGACGGTGACGACACGGTAGTAGACGTTCTGCGGTAATGATGCAGCGTCAATATTACTAAATACTCGGAGCGCGATAAAATCATGAGTTTTTTTGCATGACGTGGGCACATGTTCTATAGGAACGATGGTATTTTTTCATAATTTTTAGTGATGGAGAAGTATCCGACAAATTCCCTCCACGCGGATTGCCCTTCGCGCGTCTACGGCTGTGGCCGGCGGCCTCCGGGGGCTAGCATGCCGCCAAATCTTGCGTAGGCGGCCTCTCACAAGTCTGGAAGTGTTGTGGCGGTTGCAAACGCCCGGCACACGTGTCCGGGGTGTGCCTCCCCTCACGGACGGCGCCGCCGCCGGCACCTAGAGGGGGGAAACGGACGTGTGGGGTCTACACGGAGGGGATCTTGCTGTGGGTCTGGCCCGGATGTTGCTCCAAAGTGTTCCTATGGGCTGACCTAACACAACTGGGTGGGGAGGTCCACTGGTCAAAGCCCGTCCGTGCAAAGTCAAAGGGCTAGATCCCGTGGTCAAACGCTACAGGGTTAGGCGGGGCGGGGGCACTGGGGGGTAGCAATGCCACTGGAGCGTCGCACCGGGCCCTCATACATGCGGGGTGGTGTGGTGGCATGTCCGAAGAGGCTGGACGTGTCTCCAGGGCGTGGCCCCCCCTCACGGACGGTGATGACACGGTAGTAGACGTTCTGCGGTAACAATGCGGCGTCAATATTACTAAATACTCGGAGCGCGATAAAATCATGAGTTTTTTTGCACGACGTTGGCACATGGGCCGGGATGGTGTTGGGGGGTTGCAGCTATGGGCTGGGCTATGAAAATCAGGTGAAAAGGTCCACCGGTCAGACCCAGTCCGGCGCAAGTTAAAGAGCTAGATCCGGCGGTCGTCTATGTCAGGGTTAGACGGGACGGGGTACCGGAGGGGGTAGAAATGCCGCCAGGTGTTGCGGTGGGCCCTACTATGCTTGTGGAAGCATGGTGGGCTATTTTTTACATTGTGCTGAGAGTCACACATATGTCCTAATAAAAAAAATGCACTCCTCCCGCTCCACTGACTTGTATAGCAGCGCGCACGGCCTCGGATCGACGACGTGTCAAAGGGCCAGGCCTATGCCGACGGCTCACCTTATCCACTACTCCCGCTCCACTGACTTGTGGACCCAGCCTATGCCGACGGACAGGCCGTCGGCATAGGGGTGACCTTATCCACTCGCTACACATCCTCCTCCACCCATTCCCTCTCTGTCTCACCCCGACCCCAACCTCTCTCTCGACCCCGATAGCCGCCGCCACCCAACACCGCCCAACGCCGCC
>NC_057806.1:543156331-543160267 GCF_018294505.1 Triticum aestivum | reverse complement strand
CCCTGCCCTGGCCGCCACCCCGCCCCGACCTCATCCCCGCCCAACGCAGCCACCCCGCCCCGATTCGACCTCATCCCTACCCAACGCCGCCGACGCTCAGTGGTGAGGGGAGGGCCTCCTGCCCGGAGTCACCGCACTCCCTCCCCAGAGCAGCCGCCGCCTCGACCTCCTCTTCGTTAGGTCCGGCTCCCAAGAACATTTTTTTGTTTTTTCATGATTTTTCAGAGGATAAGAGGGCTAAATGTGATAGTTAGACACATAGATGGTAGTTAGATAGATAACTTGTTCATACGGATTATTTTGAGATGATTTTGATGATTGTTACATGAGAAGTGATAATGATGATTTTTATGCTTCGATGATTTTGAGATGATGATGATAGATGATAGATGATTGGTAGATGATGATGTTGATGATAGATGATGGTGTTTTTTTATGCTTCGATAATTTTTAGATGATGATGATGTTTTTTTATGATTCGATGATTGTTAGACGATGATGATGATATTGTGATGTTCTATGAGTTGTCATGTTCTAATTTTTTGTCACGATGGAATTTGCAGGCTTTGTGGTGTCGCATTCATCAGAGTGACCGTTGTACGATGCGTTGGTCCCCGTGAGCATCCCTCTGCTGTTCGACTACTTCCTCTACAGCCGAGGGTGAGCTACAAGTCCATCTCCTCCATTTTTTCATATCACTAGATTTCATTCTCAAGTCAACTGACGTAACCTAGGTGTCTCCCGTCCGAAAGGGTTGCATGGATAAATATGCATTCAATTGCATATTTATCACCGCAGCTCTTTCGGATTGTCCAGCGTTTTCCACGGACAGCCCGAGGATGTGTAGATTGGGTATGTTCTCCATGTTCTACCCCGTTCTGAGACAGGATTTTGGCGGCGCCTCCCCATTGTTCTTCGGAGCATATTCTCTTGGCTATTTGCCGATACGTGTATCTGGAGAATAGCGGGGAGGTGCTGCCAAAATTTTGTCTCGGAACGGGGTAGAATTGAGAACGTACTCAATCTACACATCCTCGGGTGGGATTAGGACCCATCTTTACCTATTAGAGATGTAGGTGGATTAAACGCGGTAGAAACTAAAAATTTGATGTGATTAATTTAAGTGAATCCTTAATTATGTTGTGTGGGTTGCAAAAAAGTAGAGGATGGCAAATAATCAGTGGATGTACAGTGGTTTTATCCGTCAGAATCGAGTAACATCAGAGTGGATCGCAAAAACCGATGTGTATTTGAAGGAGATATTCCGTCGTCCAATGAGAATTATCCCACCATGCCCCTGTGCGAGATGTGCCAGACGTCACCGTAGAAATCAGACGGACATGAGTGAGCACCTTCGCACGCACGAATATATGCCAAACTTTGACATGCCGTCGATAAACATAGCCGAGCAGGACTGTGGTAGAGAGGAGGTGATGCGACAACGCATCGATGGATATGAGGACGACGGGGTCAGGGACATGCTAGATGATGTCATTGTTGCAGAAACGGCAAATGCGACACCTTCAGAGAATGAACCGCAGGAGCCGGAGGCAACCGCAAAGGCCTTCTTGGAGGTCTTGGCCTCGTCAAAGAAACCTCTTTATGTGGGTGCAAAAATATCTCAGCTGGATGCCATCTCGCAACTGATTGCAGTCAAGGCTGAGTACGGCTGTAGCCAGAAATGCTTCAAAGCATTCCTGGGAGTATGGGCTAACAGCCTCCCTGAGGGTCATGAACTGCCGAAAAGCATGTACGATACAAAGAAAATCATGAAGGCACTCTCTATGGATTATGAGAAATAGATGTTTGCTCGAAGAATTGCCTTTTGTTTAGGCACGAGTATGCGGATGACAAGTACTGTAGGAAGTGCGGTTCGTCTCGGTACATTGAGGTGGTCGGTGAGGATGGTGAGAAAAAGCAGCTAACCATCCCCGTTAAGGTTCTTCGGTATCTTGATTTTATAAAAAGACTGTAGCGCCTTTTCATCATGAAGGAGTCTGCCAAAATGATGAAGTGGCACAAGGAAGGTATAAGGTACAATCCAAAAAAAATCATACATCCATCGGGAGGGGAAGCATGGAATTCATTCGATGAAGAATACCCCGAGGAAGCAGCCGAGGTTGGGAATGTCAGAATAGCCATATCAGGTGATGGGTTGAATCCATATGGTATGTCGTCCAATCCATACAGCTGCTGGCCTGTGTTTGTAATTCCGCTCAATCTTCCTCCCGGTGCCCTAATGCAACGGAAGACCATGTTCTTGTCGCTCATCATTCCGGGGCCTGGCTACCCGGGGAAGCAATTGGGTGTGTTTATGCAGCCGCTTGTGGATGCTTTGCACCATTCTTGGTACTTTCCGAGGTTGACATACGACCGGGATCTGCAGAGAAATTTCTTGATGAAAGTTTGGTTGCACTATTGCATGCATGACTTTTCCGGCTATGCTCTATTCTGCGGATGGTGTACAAGTGGTAAGATGCCATGCCCAGTGTGCATGCAGGCTCTGCGAATGATTTGGCTGAGTAAGGGTGGCAAGTATGTAGCCTTTGACCTGCATCGACAAATCCTCCCTCCAGACCATCCAGACAGGGAAGACAAGAAGAACTTCACGAAAGGCCGGGTTGTTCATGAAGTAACCGAGATTCCAACATTTTCGGGGGCAGATGTTCTTTCTCAGCTAAAAGCTCTCAAGCCTAAAGTCAAAGGCAAAGGCAAAGCCAACGCCAAAGGCTTCGAGGGATATGGTGAGACGCACAACTGGATGATGAATTGAGATGGGTTTCCATGGGTTTTGACCCTGCCGTCATGACATGTAAAAAGTATGATGTGAATGGGTATCGCTTCCATACAGAGGAGCACCAAAACAGCTGCCCCGCTCCCAAAACTATAAATACAGGAGTGTACACCCCCGGTCAAAATTCAGTAGACTACTACGGAAGGGTACAAAATATATACGAGGTTAAATTCCGCCAGGGGAGTGAGACCCTAAGTCTGCCTGTGTTCAAATGCCGATGGTTCGATCCGCGGGAGGGGGTAAAACATACGCCTTCCATTGGTTTGGTCGAAGTTAAACCATCAACCGTCTATGCCGGAGCCGATATCTTCATTGCGGCTACCCAAGCTACACAAGTATATTATCTGCCTTACCCATGCCAGAAAGTGTATCTAAAGGGTTGGGAAGTTGTGTTCAAGGTGTCGCCACATGGTAAGCTACCAGACCCGAATGAAGACGATTATTACAACATTAACCCCATGACATACAAGGGAGTGTTCTATCAAGAGCAACCTGATGATGATGATGCTGATCTGGTTAGAAATGATGACGCTAGACCATTGGGTGATGATGATGTGGACCCAAACGTCGACGATGCACGGAATGATGGTGAGACCATTGTCAATGAAAATGACATACTTATGCTAGAAAAGTTAAACGAAGACGCTGACGATGAGGAAGAGCCTCCACCTCCATCGGACAACGAAGATGATATGATTGATAGTGATGATGAGACGGACCAAGAAAGAGGTTACAACAGTGATGATTCATATGGGTTCTAGCAGATGTACATTTCAAGTATTTTTTTCTATAGTTTAGGAATATGCCTTTTTATGCATTTTTATTAATGTGTTTATTATCATGCCTTTTCCTTCATTTCATTAATTTACTAATTGCTTTTTCTCTTTTCAATGCAGGTTCATGGAACATGGGCAAGGGGAAGGCCGACGGCGTGGGTTTCCTACGCAAGGTCGTCGGCCTGCCTAGTCGGAGTGGTCGAGCACGTAATCCTCCCCCTTGGCTACTTGATGATGACTCCTCACAGGGAGGTCGAGGGAGAGGTGCCCCTAGAGGAGGAGGGGGTGGGGGGAGAGCCTCTAGAGGACGAGGTGCTGGGGGGAGAGCCACTACAGGGGGTCGCGGCCAAAAAGAGCGCACCCTCA